>NW_015261870.1:0-435 GCF_001447785.1 Gekko japonicus
AGGTACCACCTGGAGGTTGGCAACCCTGCCCTTCAGCCATGCAGCAGCATCAAGTCTCTCCACTTCTTCTCTCAGAGGACCATATCATGCCTCCAAGATCCACTTCTTCAGCTGATGTGCATGGCTGCATCATGATTAGGATCCTTCACTTTCTGACAGTCCTTCTGGCTATTCAAGCTATATATGATATTCAGGAAAGCTCTCAGTTACACAAGACTGTTGCCTTTGAGGCGAGCATGTGCAGAGTGCATTCCTTCTCACTTTATCTACATACACCTGTGGGCTGCATGGTGCAGGGCATCCCAGTAAACAGACTTGATTTCAACACAAACTTGAGCCACAGCCTGGGATGTTGGTTGATTTCTTTCCAAGGAAGCAAAACCATTGCATCTGGCCCTTACAGTGGTTTTATAAACTAGAAGGATCACGAACAGG
>NW_015261871.1:0-435 GCF_001447785.1 Gekko japonicus
GGAGAAGTCTGAACGTTTCTCTCCAGAAGACACCAAAAACTCGGATGAAATCAAAGGCATGGCCAGAACTCAGAAAACATACCATCTGACCACACTCTCTGACCGCGCTAAAGCTCTTGCTCTTCCTTCTGTGAGCTCAAGGCTGTGCATGTAGTTCTTTCCAAACTGACATCCAACAGCCTATGAGAGATGAGGATGAGAGACAGTAACACTTTTGGGTGACAGTGGCATGGTGAACTTCTACATTTCCAACTACCCTGAAAAACAAGTTTGGAATATTCCCATTTTACAGGTTAAGTGTAGCTGAGAATGGAAGACTTGCGAAGAGCACATACATCACAGTCTTTATGGAGATGCTGGAAAGAACATCTTTGAATGTTCATCACTCCATATTCACTTTTTGTAATCTCCAGAGCAGGGGTGTCGAACTCATTT
>NW_015261872.1:0-435 GCF_001447785.1 Gekko japonicus
ACCTGGGTCTCCCAGATGCTAGTCCAGCATTCTAACCACTGGCTGTACACCACAAAAAAACCCTTTTAAATGACTATAACCATGAAGCAGCTAGGCACCTCTGAACTTCCTTGCTCATCAATGTCTTCGAAAACAATCTTAATTTTTTGGACCCAGGCCTGACTAATGCAGTTACAAGAATGGTGTCAATTTGATATTCCTGCTATCTCACTACAATCTCAAAATGTAGTGTTAGTCACTATGCTGCCCAACAAGTACCTTCTCCCCAAACCCAATCTAACTAACAGGGTATCCAACCACACCGACTAGTCCATGACCACAGCTATTTAGGCAAACAGAGAACTTAGCAAGGGTGCTCTGTCTTAATACAGTCTATACAACCATAGCTAAGTCCAATTCCCATACTTTGTTGTTGATGTTGTTGTTGTTCAGTCG
>NW_015261873.1:0-435 GCF_001447785.1 Gekko japonicus
CCTCACTGACTATCCCTTCGCCCTGATAAATGCTAAACTGATCCAACTTATGTCTCTCCGCTTGTCAGAAATGCCAGTCTCACCTATTTTAAGGGCCCCTTTGTAGCTGATAAAGGCAGGGAATGCTATGGAACACATGCTGCCGCATGACATTTTCCTAATAAGCTTAGCTGTCCTCCCAACTGAATACTGATCTTCCCACTAGTCCCTGGAGGAAGGTTCACCATCTCCCTCGTCTCCGGGCCAATTTATACCTCCTGCCGAAGTGGTACTTCTCGAGTCGTAGCCTTCTTGCACTCTGACTCACCTCCCCTCAAAAAGGATCGCCGTCACATTATAAGTCTCAGTTTGTCACAGCTGATGTACGGTAGTCACCATTTTCACAGGACCGCGCTGAAGCATAATGACTCCAATTATCAGCACAAAGAGGGGGGG
>NW_015261874.1:0-435 GCF_001447785.1 Gekko japonicus
CCTGGGCGCTCCTACAGGAAATGACCCCTGAGTAGGACCCACCACCCTGCCTCAAACTGGCTGGGGATGCTTGGTTTAGGATCTTAATCAGGCCTCATGTGATCCACTCTTTCTCCTCAAAGACCTCCATTTAGTGACTGGTGTTTAATAGTGTACCCTCAAACACCAGAGAAGAAGCATAAAGCACACAGATGCAGATATTTGAATCGGTGCGGGTTTTCCCCCCTGTTTTCCGGGACAGTTACTTCTACAATCAACTTTAAAAAATTAGCTCTTTAAAAATAGATGATTCCTTCATTAGTTTTCAATCTGGCAAATGTGGCATGTGATTTGGCGCTTGGATGCGTTCCAGCTTTTGGTCTTTAATGAGTGCCCAAAGGTGAAACTTCACAAAGCACCTCACTGTGGCATGAGAAGCAATTATAATCTTTGCTG
>NW_015261875.1:0-435 GCF_001447785.1 Gekko japonicus
CTCGAGGATCTAGCTGCCCTACTTGAGTATCGTCCATCCCAGAGTCCCAACTTAGAAAGGGGGAGCCAAAGAGCCTACTGACCACCATTTCTTTCTTCTGATGTGAATTGGGTTTGGATCCTAGGGAAGGCTCTGCTATCAGATGCATCGAGAAGATGGGAGTCCTTCAATCCTTTTGTCTCCCCCTCTCGTTCCCAGGAAGCTGCACTGCACACGGAACTTTATCCACATGAACCTCTTTGTCTCCTTCATCCTACGAGCCATCTCAGTCTTCATCAAAGACGGAGTCCTTTACACTGAGCAGGACAGCAACCACTGTTTCATCTCGACCGTAAGTGCAGCCAGAATCCGAGGCATAATGCTTTCTGACAAGATAAGGAGGAAGGATGGGTATATATATATAAATGAATTCAAGTTGTCACGGCTCAGGTGGGG
>NW_015261876.1:0-436 GCF_001447785.1 Gekko japonicus
TCCCAGATTAGAGTCCGCGGCTCTTAACCGCTACGCCAAACTGGCTCTCCATCTGTGGGCACTTTGTCACTCTTTCTTAGCCTGATCCTACTTCTACAGGGTTGTTGTGAGGATAAAATGAAGGAGGGGGATGCTACGTATGCCACCCCAAGCTTCTTGGGAGGAAGGGTGGGATTTTTTAAAGAAGACAGCTAAATGGAACCTCCCTATTCAAAGGCAGTCTGTCTCACACTAAGTTGCCCCATACTGAATCGGACCCTTGGTCCATCAAGGTAGGTATTGTCTACTCAGACTGGCAGCGGCTCTGTTGGAGTTTGCAAGTTCTCTCCCCGCAGTCATGGAAGGATTTACATGCTTGTTTATGCATGCCAATACCCTAGCTGTCTAGCGAGAGACCCAACAGCAGGCCATGCACATATTTGCCACCAGAGCAAGG
>NW_015261877.1:0-435 GCF_001447785.1 Gekko japonicus
CCAGCAGGGCTCTTCCTGCGTTCTTATGTCAATGACCACAGCGGATCAAGGCCTCGCCCAACTTACCAAGAGCTTTCCCAGAGGCCACGTTGGTATCCGAGTGGGAGCGGACGTGGCTCCTCTTGTGCGTCCCGTAGGGGGTCAATGTCTGTCCTTCTGAGAAGCTGGATCTCCGCAAGAGGCTCGCCGCTCGGCTGCTGCCCCCGCTCCCCCCCTGCTCCCCCAAGGACGAGACGGACTCCGGCTTCTGGGAGCTGCTGGAGGAGAACAGGTTGGACGTGCTGCTCTCGGTGCTGTTGCTGTCGGCCGTGCTGGACTCGCTTGGGCTGCTGGAAGCCCGGTTCTGCCGGCCCAGGTTCCCGATGGCCAGGTACTCCGGCCCGTCCGTGTCTTCCTGGCTGCCCGCCCAGGGGTCGTCGTTCTGGTTGGCGGAGG
>NW_015261878.1:0-435 GCF_001447785.1 Gekko japonicus
TCCTCCTCCTCCTCCTCCTCTTCATACAGGCTCTTTGTATTTCTTTCTATATCTCCAGCAAGAACTGAGAAACTGCACATTCTAGTCATGGGAGGGGGGGTAAGGTCGCCATCCATACAGCTATCCCAGTTGCGTCTGCCTATCTGCTCTCTCAGCAAGACGATAATGGCGGCATCAAACAGAGGCCGAAGCAGAAGTGCTAACGTGTCCACAGATCTGACTACAGTATCTTCTTACACACAATCCTGTTTTGGTAAATAAACTTAAGGGGAGCAGGTGGTGAAAGCTTGAGGTTGACAGCAACCATCTAGCAACTCCAAAGAGTCCAACAGCTGGCACCGAAGGATCCTCTTTCGTGGGTAATTTGTGGCTGATAGCCTGACCTCACACTGGCCTCCCCTCTCCGTTTTCGGAAAACAATACTGAAGAGTCATA
>NW_015261879.1:0-435 GCF_001447785.1 Gekko japonicus
CAACCCAGCCAGCCTCTCCAGAAGCATACCACTATTGATGGTATCAAATACTGCTGGGTGGTCCAGGATAATCAGCAAGGACCCACTCTGCTCTCCCAGGAAAGGTCATCATTCAGGGTAATCAAGGCCATTTTTATTCCAAAGCCATCCTGAATACAGATTGAAATGGATCTAGATAATCCATCTTGTCCAAGACCATCTGAAGGTATGTAGCCAATACCTGCTCTAGTACATTGCCCAGGAATGGAATATTACCCACTGGGTGGTAGTTGCTTGGGTCAAGGATGCCTTCTTCTCCTTTTTCAAAGCAGTTGAAAGATAAACAAATACCTCCCGTAGAGAGGCATTTATTACCTCCTGGATTGAATCAGAATGTTCTGGGACAGCCTCATAGTTGTCATGGAGATCATGATCTGCCCCTGTTAGGACAGTCTC
>NW_015261880.1:0-435 GCF_001447785.1 Gekko japonicus
ATAAAATTTAACATCTTCTTTCTGTTAGGCTAGTTATGTTGTAATAGACACAGCTGGTAAATGGAAAGCGAAGGACATTAAGATAATTCTTCCTTGAAGCTCCCCTGAGAATGCATATTTAGTATTGCCCCATGACCTTGATCTGGTTTGGCGGTGTGAGATCTCAGCAGCTGATCTGTTCACCCAGTAATTTGAGTTTTGATGTCCCTTATTACCACATTTCTAAAGATTCTGAACATAGCAAATGATCTGGGCTTTTTAAACAAGGTCTGAAATCAGATCATAAAGAGGACTTCTGTAGTGCGGCAGCCACCAGAAAATTCTGGAGTTTAATGGAGAGGTGAAGGCCGCTGGAAAGCAGACGGCTGCTACAGCAGCTCTTTTGTGCAGGTTGTGCATGCCTCCACTCACTCTACCTAACTGCTCTAAGCTTTT
>NW_015261881.1:0-435 GCF_001447785.1 Gekko japonicus
CTTATATGGAAATAATATCCTGTTAACAGTTAAAGAAACTAAGAATACAATGTGTGCTTCTGTGAGTAATCTTGAAGAATATGTAATCTTATTATCAGTTTATCACATAAATAAAGAAAAAAGTTAATTGATGACTATAAATGTACATTCTTCAATAAAGGAAGATATCACTAGAATATTAAATTTTCAGTATGCCATGACAACCAGTCTGTTATTTAAGCCCTTGAGTATCTTATACATTGGAAGATATTTTAAATATAACTATTTAAAATTATGCTACAAACAAACAAAAAAAGATGTATCTCATCTGGTCTTCAAGTTGTAATTAAGATACCACCTTATCTGAACATGATGTCCTTTAACAATTGGAAGTCGTTGTGGCAAAGCAGAGGTGTTGAATCACATCAGCAGTTTTGTGCACTGAACATCTACATG
>NW_015261882.1:0-435 GCF_001447785.1 Gekko japonicus
TCTTAACCACTACACCAAACTGGCACAGGCAGATTACTATAACATGATGACAGTGCAATATCCACAGATGTGTGGATTTAGCCCTGGCCTGTAAAGCCTGTTTGCGGTTGTGTCACACATATGATGATTGCCTCAATGATTAGCTCATCATTCCAAACAAAAAACATCTCAGGTACTTTTGTGGTTGCATTCAGCATGCTTGCATGCCAAGTTGCATGCTCACCATTTACTGACTTGCTTTGGATTGCTTGTGTCTCCATTGATGGGCAGGTGGTCATACAGGATTTCTAATCAACTGTGCTGGAGTGCATCTGCTGCCTTTGAGCCTCCATATTTGGGGTCATTCAACAGTCATCAGCAGTCATCATATAGATGCATGCTTGGAGTATAGTGGGTGGAGCTACAGTTCCTATGCTGCAGTGTCAGAATCACACA
>NW_015261883.1:0-435 GCF_001447785.1 Gekko japonicus
TCTGGGTTCTGGTTATCGTTAACAGCGATCCTGGTGGTTGCTGAAACACAGAATTTTGAAAGCGTGTTCTTCAGAGCTGCTTCTGTTAAATACACAAAAATCAACACCTCTGTTAAAGGAGCATAAAACCCCTGTTAGCCTCTGCTGGATAGGGATCTTTTCCGCTTCTGATTTTGAAAATGTCATCACAACGTGTTTGTCCTCTTTGTAAGAGTGGAGGGCAGGGTTGGGGAGTTGACAGACTCCAAGCAAGCGAAAGCCTCAAGCGAGCTGATTTCTTTATGGCACACTGGAAGGAGAAAATAGCCTTAAAGCCCTATATTTGTGTGTTTCATTCTCTTTGAAATGGAGGCTGCAAATGAAAATATGCCTTTATAAATGCATTGTGAGTCCCTGATTATTTTTTAATCCGTAAAGGTAAAGGTTCCCTTGCTC
>NW_015261884.1:0-435 GCF_001447785.1 Gekko japonicus
AAAGGGGAACCTCTTCCCCACTAGCGTGGTCGTTTAAAAAAAACAAAAACGGGTCGCTTTCGCCAGAAGCGGGGCGCGATAGAGAGTAAGTTTGCTCCGGCGGTTTTTTAAAATGGCGACCGGAACGCAAGGCAAAGCCCCGAGCTCAGACCCATTCACAAAGCAGGACCTCCTGGAGAGTTTCAAGGCTTTAAAAGCCGAAATCAAAGCGGACATACACGATTCGATTAGTGCAGCACTAAGGCCGATTACTGAGCAAATTGAAGCACTCCAAACAACCATCCAAAATGTAGCCCTAACAGCCGACGCGGCGCTGGAAGCCACCACAGTGACTAATGAGGAGGTGCATTACCTTCAGGAGGCTGAAGCTTGGTCCCGTGAGCAGATCTTGTATTTGGAGCATCGGGTCAGAGAGAAACTAGTTAAGTTTCGCGG
>NW_015261885.1:0-435 GCF_001447785.1 Gekko japonicus
ATCCTTATTTCACCAAAGCCTGTGTGCTCTGTATGAGCGGCATCAACTTAGCTGCCCTTAAGAGGCACCTCTGACGTGAATATTGATGTGAGCAACTGTTTCAAGATGCCAGCCTGATTAGGTAAGGGAAATTTAATCAGATCTGTGCCTCCTCCTCTTTGTGTTTTATATTCAGGTCTCCAATGGAATGCCTTACCAATGAGGATTTTCAGGACTGTAACCTAACCCTGGTAAGCCTGCTTTTTTCCCTATCAAAGATACTCCACACAAAATCATGCCACTGTGTTTGCTTTTACAGAGAATGCAATCGTGTTTACTGATGACTGTTCTGAAAATTGCACCCCAGAGGGTGAAGAGATTATTTGATTTTGTTTGTGTACCCATTATTTCTTGAACCAGCTTTAAGATCACCCAGTTCTTTTATTTACTCCAGAT
>NW_015261886.1:0-435 GCF_001447785.1 Gekko japonicus
TCCGGTGGAGAGGGTAGTGTGTGTTAAATGGAAAGAGGATGGAGTGTGCATGGTCGCTACGTGTAAGTGCCTTCATTTTAAGGAGAGTGCATCAAACTGCAGCACTAGGAGATGCTGTGAGATGTGCAGATTTGCAGCAGGCTCTCTCCAAAACCTGTGGTTTTGTTCCCTGTGGTTTCCCCCCCTTTCTGCCTCCAAGGTTAGCAGATGGGAGGGGGGTGGTCCAATTTTATTGTCACAACTACCCTCTGAGGAAGGTTTGGATCTCTGAGCATTGGAGGTCAAGGTCGCCCAGGGATATTTTTTCAGAGGGCAGCCATGTCGGTCTGCAACAGAACAGCTGGGTTCAACTGCAGTAGCACCGGAGAGATCAACAGGATTTTGGGGGTAGGAGCTTTTGAGGGTTACAAGTTCCCCTCAGGAGGAGGAGGAACG
>NW_015261887.1:0-435 GCF_001447785.1 Gekko japonicus
ATGCCAATAAAGGTTGATTGATTGATTGGGTGGTATGTTCTCCCCATACCTATGACCGCAAGCTTTCGGTATGTGTGACCAAAAGGACTTATGAATGTGTTTTGTTACAGGCAGCTCAGCTTCACGGCTTTCTTGAATTCTGTGTTCAAGACGCGATGTTTCTGTCTCTTAGCACTTGCCCAGACTTCGTGGTTACATATGCAGCCACCCACAGTGGGTATTCGTTCCTTAATGGTACAAACCATCTGTACTCTGCATAATATCATAATATAAGCTGTGGTGCAGATTTGTATTAGCTAAAAGTCAGAGAGTAAATATTTTAAATAAATTAAATAATGATCATGCTGCTTAAGACCACAAAGAATGCATTTATTTTGGGTGCAACTAGGTATGATCCTGGCAGGTCCAGGAATGGAACCCCCCCCCCCCCCCCCA
>NW_015261888.1:0-435 GCF_001447785.1 Gekko japonicus
CCAATCAGAAGCCCTGCTAGGCAACAGCTCCACCTAGCTCCTCCCACCTCCTAAAAACACTTGACATGCGCTACAAGAGGTTTCAGGTGCCATTGTGCCCATGGGCACTACATTGGGGGACCAATGTTAAAGGGCCGTAGCCAGCGGGAGGGCTTTAGAGGTGGAGTACCCCGTGATTAAGGTGGAACCCCATCACTCCGTGTCGATGCCTCCTCTGCCCAGGTGCTGGTTGGTGGTGGCGCATCGGGGCTGCTGGTGGGCCAGCAAGTGAGCCAGCTCCACAGCCCACCACTGCCAACCCTGCTCCCGCTGCAGCACCTACTTAAGGGGTTGCCTGACATCAGCCAAGCCAAGCCAGAGATGCCCCTGCTGGCCCAGATGCTCTCCCGGGCCTGGGCACTTGCTAGCCAACGGGACCCGGGCATCCACCCAGCC
>NW_015261889.1:0-435 GCF_001447785.1 Gekko japonicus
TAGTCCAGCATTCCGTCTCACACAATGGCTACCTTTCATCAGCCAGATGTACAGTAAAATTGCACCAAAGAATCTGGAATAACACCAGAGAATAGGAAAAAAGAATAACAGAAACTCACTTGACCTATCACTGCAGCACTGATGTCTCCACCGACATTATCAAAGTATACATCCACTCCATCTGGACAGAGCACACGCAGCCGTTGCACCACATCCTCTTCCTTATAGTTGATAGCTGCATCAAACCCCATTTCCGAAACCAAAATAGAGCATTTTTCATTGGTTCCACAGATACCAACCACTCTGGAACAGCCCTCCAGGAAACCTATCTTTAGAAGTCCCATAAAAACAACAATCACAGTCTGTCAAATTTTATGCAACAACTTGTTTTAACAGATGATTTTTAAAAATGTGGTTTACCTTAATTCAAAGAGA
>NW_015261890.1:0-435 GCF_001447785.1 Gekko japonicus
AAACATACCAAATAAGTACATTGTCAAAGGATTTATCCATTACATACTGTAGAATTGAGAAAAGGCAAGAATGTAAACACTGAGCCATCCTATTTCTAACTATTCTGTTTGCCAGGACCATCCTCCTCCATAATGAATTCAATCCAGATACTTTTTGTTTTTTTGGTAAGCCCTTACTTTCACCAAGATATAGATCTTTTTTACTTTCAATAGCTAATCTAGAATCTTGGGTATTTTTTATGCTTCTATTTCCTGGCAAAGACTAATCTGGCAGCAGTAATAATATCTTGAGATGTTGGATACTTAATTTAGCACTGATTTCTCTGATATGTAGGAAATTTCTCAACCCAGCTGATAATAATCCTCACCACTTCCTTCCAATACCTGGAGGCACATTTGCCTATCTACCATATATGGAAGAAGTCATCCTTATCT
>NW_015261891.1:0-435 GCF_001447785.1 Gekko japonicus
ACTGAACAACAAAAATAGCTCATAAGGTGCCCCCCCAAAAAACTGATCCACAGAAGCATCTCTAGAGAGATGTAACCTTTCTCTCATTTCACAGAAAGATGGCCTGATCACATCCCACAGAATTAGTATGAGTCATTATATATGTAAAAATGGAGAAGGGGTTCTAAACAAATTAAACATTGCGTCTCATGGGAAAGTGTGTATCTAAGCTTTGGGTGACTGAAACAGGTTCATGTTGTTTTGAAACCAAATATTCTGTTCCACTAACAGAAGTACCTAAGAGAAGCCAAACTTTGGACCTAGTTAAGTGACTTGTGCCAATACCACCGCTACCATTTGATATGCTCAAATTTGACTTGAGGTAGTGAACACACCCCAGTGACCTCCTTTCACTCGTTCAGAGACTCTACCACCCTTCACAACCTCTGTCACACA
>NW_015261892.1:0-435 GCF_001447785.1 Gekko japonicus
AACAAATGAGTTCGACATCCCTGCCCTAGCATGTCATCTTCGTTCTAGTCATCCTGTCCTGGAAACCTGAAATGCCCACCGACAGGATCGTGAAGGCTGTTTAAGTCAAAGTGATGTCCATTTATTTTCGTGTGCCGCAAAGGACCGGCTTGCCCTTACGGAAACAGCAAAAGGGCATTGTTGACAGAGGATAGCATAGATCACGTTGGAAGACAAGCAGCGGAACGAACCCCTGATGGTCCAGTTGACATAATTGGGGCCAGTAATAATGTTGCCGGTGTGGAGATGGAAGGAGGGCATGTCTAATCATGGTTTGTCGGCCTCTCATCTCATTTGTACCTGCGAAGAAGGAGGCAGAGGAGAACTGGGGAGCGTGTGCAATTTGTGGAAGTGCAAGGAGCAAATACAACGAGCTTCCCAGGTTGGAGGACAATG
>NW_015261893.1:0-435 GCF_001447785.1 Gekko japonicus
GCATCTCCCTCCTGTTTTGCTGCTGCTGGGCAAAAGGTGAACTTTGCCTTCCAGCCAACATCTCCGTCACTGGGAATCAAACCCACACCCATTTGCCACATGGGTGCCTTTTCCCAGTGAGCTGCAGGATGGTAGTAGTGGCGATGGAACTGCTGTTGGGGGAGGGTGCAGTCATGTATTCCCTTGTTGCTGTCCTGATGTCTCCATTCCTCTTGGCTGACAACAGACTGATTGTCCCACATCCCACCCTGTCCAGAGGGGTCTTGGGCAGTCTATGAAGACTGCCTGGCCTAAGTGAGGTGATCATGCATCCTCCCCTGCATGTCCACCTAGTAGAAGGGATCTTAATTGCAGGTGGGGATTCAAACCCATGTCTGCTGAGCTCAGTGGAGTATGTTGTGCCACAGAGCTCCTTATGTGGGAACCTGTTTTCCC
>NW_015261894.1:0-435 GCF_001447785.1 Gekko japonicus
GCCTTCCAGTACATTTTCATTTTCCCAAGCAGTAGAGAGCAGGAGGGACAGCGAGAGGAACAAGTGACCAGCAGATATATGCATGATAGGGAAGCTGCCTTAACAAAATAGATAGCTGATATTCCTGCCACTTAGTATTTTCCAAAAGGCATTTTTGTGCTCCATCTCACTGCCTTTGGGGGCCCTATATAAGCATTGGTTCTGTGTTTTCATTAGCTATGTCACTGCCTGGAGCTGTATGCACTAGGCATGGACTAAGTTTTGTTTGTACCCATGGGAGGCAGAAAAGGAAGTTACAGGATAGGGGCTAAGACTTCCCTCTCTCTGCTGAATGGGTAGCCACCGTAGCTGTTTGGCAGGAGACAGATACAATGGATTAGCTTGCACTTGCTGGCACGCAGGCCAGGACTCATGAAGCAGTGGTAATAAAGGCTG
>NW_015261895.1:0-435 GCF_001447785.1 Gekko japonicus
ATCAGGCGGTAGGTGAGGTGAAAGACCTCCATCCGAGAGCCACTGCCAGTCTGGATTGGAAGAAGCTACCTGTTTACAGATTTTTATTGGGTGGGGGTGCTCTTAATGCATAAAAACAATTTGAAACCCATCCCTTGAACCTACAAAGCTGTCTTACACGAGATCTTAGTTTTTGGCCTTCTTGCCCAAATAATGTCTGCTTAGACTGGTAGTGTGGGGGCACTTTCCCTGCTGCCTGAGTTCTCTTACCTGGAGATGCTCAGGTCTTTCTGAATGCCAAGGAAGAGCTTTGCAGTGGAGCGATGGCCTCTCCCGTGGGATCGGGACTTGTTTTATTATCCTTTCTCGCTGCGTTGTGAGCTGTCTTGGCTGCAGGTTTGTAGACAGGTAGGATGTACATCTTTTCAAAATATAACTAGCAAAGATAGTTCCAGA
>NW_015261896.1:0-435 GCF_001447785.1 Gekko japonicus
GCTTTGTGCTTCCCCTGCCAAGCAGCGGGTGGGTGAAGTCATAACAAGTTGAAAATAATCCCCTGCTTGAATTAAAAACTAGCTGTTATTCCCCCAGGTTTAAGCCCTGTGTGAGCCACAGTCTAACTAATGTGCTTAGTTTCACCCTCCTGGGACTTAGAAGCCACCTACGTATTTAACTGATAGAATGCCCTGCTACAGCATGTGGTAATGAGGGCCATTAATTTGGCAATGCTTTTTTTTAAAGGGCAGGCTTAAATCATGAAGGACAGCCTTCTGATGGATGTTAGCCATGATACCCACTTAGAACCACCATTTTCAGATCCACTCCAGCTCTGAACACCAGACGCTGGGTCATATAATAGGACAGGAAGACTGCCTTCATGCCCTGTTTGTGGGCATCCTGGAAATTGGGTTAGAACAGATAAAAGGAAG
>NW_015261897.1:0-435 GCF_001447785.1 Gekko japonicus
TCCTTCTCTGTTGTCCCACTATATCCTCTAAAGGGCAGAGGACTTCCAGATTTGCATTTTTTCGCAGCTAACTAATGTTCAAACATTTAGCCCTAGCAATAGTTGTACTTCCCATACCTCAATATGGATTTACCAAAATTCAAAACTTGGATTTTGAAGCAAGTATTTAGTAGTGTACTACATGCTTTATCTGGTAACATTAGTTCCATGGAAAAATAATAATTTTCTTTCCAGGCCAATGATAGATAGGCTAGGTTTCATCTATATAATGTCACTGGGTTTAATCCAGCCTACTCTTTTGCTCAGTCTGACACAATTCTTATTGCAGTTCCCTATTTCATATGTTTCTTTTCCATGCAGGTCCAAGATATACTATTATAAGCCTTTTCATGTACTGATAATTTTTCAGTTTTGACATTCAACAAGATCTGTATT
>NW_015261898.1:0-435 GCF_001447785.1 Gekko japonicus
GTACATGTGTCTTTGCCAAAATGGCACGAACAAGCAGGGCACGGATTCAGAGAATCCCTGTTCACACTGGCTTCACCTCTGGACAGAAATAAGAATTGTTCTAATAGTTACACAGAACGCGGGAGGAAAGGGGGGGGGCATTCTAGATTGTACCACTACAGATTACTGGAGGGAAGCATAATTTTGAATAACATAGCAGCTCCCCACATGTAACAAACCAGAATAGAGGAAAATGTTGAATGTAGCCTCTTCAGAGGCTACTAGTTTAATAGGATGCTTACAAGTAGGGTATAAATGTGGACTATAAATGAATTTTTTAAAAAACCTATGTGCCAAGTCCACCATCTCACTTTGAGTCATTTATTTTATTTTGCAAAGTTTATATCCCACTTTCCTGCCCTCATAAGGGGCCACCAAGCCAGCCAACAAATTAAA
>NW_015261899.1:0-435 GCF_001447785.1 Gekko japonicus
GTGAAGAGTTTTCCCATAAGGATTCCCAATTTCCACGTGAGCTCGAGGTGCCTGTTTTTCATTACCAAGGAGTTGGGCATTTCCTGCTCACGTGAGCTAGTTCAGGGGGGGAAGTCAGACTGGCAGCTCACCATACTGGATTTCTTAGGCTTCGAGGCCTGCCAGGCCTTTGTGATATCATTCAGTCAAGGAGTTTTTGTGTGTCAGAGTGGACTTTTTGCTTGATTTCGATGACCGGCGTCTGAAGTATTAAATGGCAACACAGTGCAGGTGCCTTTTGATCGTCCCAAAAGCTTTTGAGAGCATCTTAATAATGTGCTCGTTGCACAGACATAGCTAGACAAGGAGTTGCCAACCTCCGCCAGTACAGTTGCTCTCCAAAGATAAATTCCCTTGGAGAAATTGGCTGCTTTAAAGGATGGACTCTATGGCATT
>NW_015261900.1:0-435 GCF_001447785.1 Gekko japonicus
GGGTTCTCTGAAAAACCAGCCAACCAATGTATGTATTTAAGTATTTATATTCCACCTTTTCTCTTGGCTTGGAAGGAGGGTGCTATTGTTTAGCCTCAACTGGTTGGATATTGTCCCAGTTTGTAAAAACAGTACCTCTGTAGGCCCACTGTGTGCCACAGACCAGGAACAGGGCTCTAATGGTCAATGAGGAACTCATGCAGCAGTTAGCAGTCGTCTTTTGCCAAAGTAAATCTTAGTTCTTAATATGCCACAAGGCTCCCATGGTTTTGAAAACTACAACTGCCCTACAGGCATACACAATTTCTTTTTATTACTTACTGTTGTCCTTTCACCCAAGGAGTTCAGCATAGCATCTGCCAAGGCTTATTCTACCCCCCACCCTGAGCAGCCTGCCCCTCATCCAAAATGTTCTGTAACCTAAAGGAGACAGGC
>NW_015261901.1:0-435 GCF_001447785.1 Gekko japonicus
GGGGGGGGATTACACCAGTCTCCAGATAATGCATCTCTAGGCAATGTACAGTCTTACATCACAAATTTGTGTCCTGTGTCTTAGAATTTATTTTGTCTCAAGTGAGTTCAAACTGCCATGCTGGACTGTAAACAGGAACCTTCTTATCCTACAGACATTCTTGATACACTTAACGTGATCACAAGTTTGAAGATTCCCAGAATGCAGCACATTTAAAGATGAGGGACTGTATGGCACAAAGATCACTTACTTGTACTGTGTCATAGCCTAGCATAACTGTCAGGCTACCACTCCCATATGACAAAGTGTAGGTCTGTCCATTGTTGGAATATGTAGAGGACTGACTAGGGTTGAACCTGTGATGGTTGCCTAGAGTAAAATAGAAACAAATACTGCAGATTGGTCTCCATATGGCAATGAAAGACAGTGTGCAGT
>NW_015261902.1:0-435 GCF_001447785.1 Gekko japonicus
AAGGGAACCTTTACCTTTACTTTAAGGCCATTCTGAAGCCAGTGGTTGACTGCCTTAATACAAATAAAGGCGCTGTTTCTTGGCTCTTCCCTACTGCTCACTGGAGAAGTACTCAGGAACCTGTGAACAGAGCCCATGGAGTAACTCTAAGGCAGTGGGGGCTGGGGAGCTCCAGAACTAGCCGAGCACCCCTTTCCCCCCATGGTGGGCTTCTCTCTCTGTGTGTTTTATCCTCCCTTTCTCCCACTGGTCATCATATTTTGTGTGCGTGTTATCCCCTATAGCGCCCTCTGGGGGCAAGGGAACATTGTATCTGGAGTCAATGTGGTCTTGAAATCACGAGTGCAGTGACTGTTTCCTTATGCGGGTTGCTTTATTTACCAATCCGGGCACCTGAAAGTGTGCTTCACTTCACCCATCTCAGAATTACACTGC
>NW_015261903.1:0-435 GCF_001447785.1 Gekko japonicus
CAAGGCAGGCTCAGGGCGGCTTACACATGATATTACTACTATGGTTAGCAGAATATTTATTTGATACATGCATTTGATTAAAAAAAATAAGTTGTGTGTTTTGAAACTAGCCTTTTAGGTTTAGAACATTTTGAATAAAAACCTATGTGATAGAATCCTAAGTCCAAAGATCTTGAAACAAAGTGGAGCCTGTGCGCTTAAGTCATTTAAGTTCAATGTGGTAAAGGCTTACAAGAAATGATGCAGGATTCACAGTGGTGATAGTGCTGGTTTGCTATTTTATAGTCTGTCTAGTGGAAACAAAGAGGCTGTGTGTATATTTTGCTAGTCTTCAACTGCATCTGGGTGGTCCCTGGTTTTCAGACACCAAAAATTAAATGTGTGTCCTAACATTTTTCTAAAGTTAAGCAAGCAAGCTGCAATCAGGCACTAAGT
>NW_015261904.1:0-435 GCF_001447785.1 Gekko japonicus
TACTTGCATTGGGTCCATTCCTAGTTTTAAAATTATTATCATTTTGGATTCAGCCATGATATTGGTAACTACTGTGCTGCAAACATTTCATTTATGGCTGATAATAAAGGATTTGCTACCATATCAATAAAACTCTGAAAGAACTCGAGTGTGAATCCATCAAACCTGGGAACTTTATTCTTTGAGAATTTCTTAACAACTTCCTTAATCTCGTCTATACTTATAGGCCGGTTTAAGAACAGCTTTATCTTCCTCTGATATCTTAGGTATCTTCAAGTTTGACATCAAACTATTAATTTTACTTAATTGAAGATTTTTATGAGGAGTAGAAGTTCACATAAAAATCTAAGACTCTCTTATAATCTCAATTCTACAGATACAGTTAGAATGGAAGTCCATTTGTCCTATATATTGAAAATGGAGTGATTTCAGATG
>NW_015261905.1:0-435 GCF_001447785.1 Gekko japonicus
CTGGAGGCTGGCATCCCTACTCCAAGGCCTAATTAAGTCCCTAAGCTATGCCATATTTAAGAGGCCCCATGCCATTTCTTTTAAAAAAAAGTAAAAGAATTTTAGGGGCTTTTGTAATTCAAACATTAAACTGTAGTTTACTTAGTTTACATATACATCAAGCTTTGGTTACCACCCATGCTCTTTACTTTAAAAAAAAAAAATAGATATGTTCGGATATGTATTTTCTCTTATTTTTTATGCATGATCAGGAAGACCTCTTTCATCCCACAATTTTCTTTGGGACATTTCCCAGATTTGTTTGTGTCTTTTATGCTATTTCTGCACCATTTTTATATTATACACTATTTTTATGCCATCTAGATACAATTCATGCAAAACATACATAAATATTAATGATGATATTTCTGTGAATATGGTCAGAAAGAAGGGGAC
>NW_015261906.1:0-461 GCF_001447785.1 Gekko japonicus
CACCCACCACGCTTGAGGCGGCCACTTACAACGCCCTCATTGCAGCACTCACCGGCCATTTCGCACCTCAGCCCACAAAGATGGCGTACCATGTGGACCTCTACAAGCACCAGCAAAAGTCCAACAAGACGGCTGCCAACTTCATGGCAGATCTTTGCCGACTGGCCCTCACATGCAAGTTTCTGAATCTCAGTGATACCCTCCTCGAGTGGTTCATAATGGGCATCTGAGAGGAGAAACTACGCCGAAAGCTCATCAACCATGAGGACCTTACACTAGCATAAGAACATAAGAACATAAGAGATGCCAATGTTGGATCAGGCCAAAGGCCCATCCAGTCCAACACTCTGTATCACACAGTGGCCAGAAATACCAGTGCCATCAGGAGCGCAAAGGCGCTACGTGAGGCCACCGCCTTCGAGAAATCCCAGCGAGACCGCCAGACCTCTGCCACACACCAG
>NW_015261907.1:0-435 GCF_001447785.1 Gekko japonicus
GACTGTTACAAGAGTGACCAAGGTAACCAATGTGAAGTTCTTTAATAATCAAAGAGCCCTACACATATGTTTATTATTAATGCCCCTGATTGTTTATGATTCGATTCAATTAATTTAACACCTAGTCAAGGGGGGAAAAGATGCTTATGAAAACCAAAAACATTTGAAACTTATTTTATGAGAGTGTATAGATTTACTAACTTCCAAATAATGGAGGACCTAATTTCAACTGAGCACTCAACACACATCTTCCTAACATCATTAATGGACATTTTCCAAGTTCAGTCGATACCTTTAGTTGCACTCTTTGTACACGGGTTTCTTCTATCTTCTGCCTAATTTTCTCTTTCCTGTACTCCTCATAGGCAAATGGATTCACCATCATTTTAACCTGGAAATGCAAACAGTGGGTGGTAAAATGCAGAAGGAAAAAAA
>NW_015261908.1:0-435 GCF_001447785.1 Gekko japonicus
AACAGAAGCAGGATTTAGCAAAGACATTCCTCCTCCGCACACTGTTATAGCTACAAAAAAATTTCCCTTTACCACCTCTAGCCCCCACACCGAGCCAGCCTGTCCCCTAGGCACATCTAGGCCATTGCCTCAGGTGCCAGAGGCAGAGAGGCACAAACCAGCCTTGTTCCCCTCCCAGCCATGGTATTGGGGTCTGCTACAGCAAACGGTAGCCTTGTGAGGTGCCAGATGGCCCTGGTAGGTGGCCGACAGGGAGTCTTCTCCTTCCCTGCCTTTATTTGGGGGATGGGATGAGGGCAGGGCAGCTCTCTTCCTCATTTCATCTGCTGTGCTGAGGAGTGAGGGGCAAGAGATGGTGGGAGGTGGCTTCCTGGTGCATTGCTCTGTGGTGCTGGTGGAAAAAAAAGCAAGCTTATGTCTCCAGCAGACAGCTTG
>NW_015261909.1:0-435 GCF_001447785.1 Gekko japonicus
CTCTAGTGCCCTAACACTAGAGCAGTATATCAACTACCAATTAGAAAACAACTTCCAGTTAGAGAAGACTTCCAATGACATGGGGGGCCCACCACAGAGCAGGGGAAGTGTGGGGCATTGCGACATGTGGATGCTCTGGTGCTGCCATGAATGCCTCTGTATTCACAGTAGCAATGAGAGACCCGTCACCATGTGGAAGCAGCTCTGGCTGTTCCTGCCCAGAAGCTATTGTGAAAAACAAAATCCTGTTTCCAACTGCTGCCGCCAAATGGTGTTGCAAGAATGTCATTCTGCCCAGCCTCCTGCCCACACTAAGCCTCTAAACAAGCTGTTACTTAACATGTTTTCAAGTTGGTAGAAGAAAAGGCTAAGATATTGCATGCACAAAAATTACATCGTTTACAGTTATTTTAATTGATATACTGCATGGTCTTT
>NW_015261910.1:0-435 GCF_001447785.1 Gekko japonicus
TAACAAATGGGTTTGACACCCCTGCCCTAAACCCTGCAATCCCCAGGTTCTACTCCGAAGACTACAGGGGTTTCCCAACCCAGAGTACTACAGGAAACAGGCCAATGGACTACTGGATCCAGACTTATTTTCCCGGTGGCGGAACAGAACTTCCCCACCACCCCCATCCAACAGCAGCCCACTGATCTCCAGGAAACGCTGCTCCTTTGAGAGCTGCTGCCAGACAGAATCGATAGAAGAAGCCCAGATGGCCTGATTCAGTCAACACAGCAGCTTCATCTGCCCTTTTCCACTCTTCACTTTGGATCCTGCTGAGGAGGGAATAATTCCTGCTTCTCACTTTGGGGCAAGCTGTGGACTGAAGTACAATATCCGATTCTCAAGGATACTTAGCCCCGGAAAGAGCTCTCCAGGGGTTTCAGAGCAATTCACCCG
>NW_015261911.1:0-435 GCF_001447785.1 Gekko japonicus
AGGAGTTTCCCAACCTGGATCTGGCAAATCTACCTCTCCGTTCCCTGCCGGTGTCCAGGAAGGACCTGCTGTAACCCTACAGGCTCCCTTTCGATAGATTTAAGAACACATCGCTACAACCCCATCCTGAGATGCTGTATTGATTAACTGGGCTAATTTGTAGTCTCTTTTAAATTAAGGGTTTTTTTAAAAAAAATCCTTGTTTTGCTACTTTAGGAAATTTACTTGCCGCTTCAGAGTTCTGCTTGGAATGGCTTAGAAGTAAAGACAGCACCATCCGTTTTTGTACGTGCCCCCCATGGGTAGCTGGCACACAAGCCCTTCTGACTGTTTAGCCCTGAGGCTGAAGCAGCAGCGAACTGGCCAGAAATATAGATCGTCTTAAGGAATGGAGCATTAAGGAATGTAGCATTCCGTGCACCTTGGTGTTTAGTC
>NW_015261912.1:0-435 GCF_001447785.1 Gekko japonicus
CCAACTCAGTTGATGAAATCTCACAGACCATAGCTAGTACAATACCCCAAATCATTAAGGCAAATACAGGTGTACTGAGTAGCCACTACTAGAATTCAAATCCACATTTCTGAAAGAACCATACAGCTGTTAAAAGTCACACTGTAATATCCATGTCCTACTGCGCTGTACGGGAGTCCGTTCAAATAGCTTGCATTCCAACGAAGAATGTTTGGACCAAGTTTTTATACCAATTTTAGAATTGGAAGCATGGGCAACTAGTGATTTGGAGAGGAGAATATAATCCATCCTTGTGTGGGCTTTGAATCTAGAGGAACAGAAGGTGTAATCATGTACAGTAGGATTATGAAGCCTCCAGATATCATGTAGGTCAAATCTGTTAAGAAGGTGTTTGTCCCTAAAGTCTGGGCACTTAGACGTTGAGGAGGATTTAAG
>NW_015261913.1:0-435 GCF_001447785.1 Gekko japonicus
CCTACTGTTCTAATCAATATAACACAAGAAAACAAGTGAGAAGACTAGCACTTCTCTCATCAGTTGATGAACCATCTCTCCTCCCTCAGGCTCTAGTATAGAAGCAAAATAAAGTCACTCATACTGTCAGAGTAGTTGTAGCTTTGGAAGGGTAATACAAAAACTTCCCTTGTGACCCTTAACCGCTGAGCTTCAGGGTTTAATTAGGAACATTTCATCCCTTGGAGAGGAAACAACTCTACAACATTAAACAGAGAGAAGTGAATGTCACACACACTCATATATATACTCACACACATTATACAATGAACAACACAGAGCTTCTACAGAGGAGAAAAAGATTAACATTTCCTCTAGCTTTAGTTGACAGTTATATGATCTTTGCAACACTTGTGAATACAAATATGAAATATGAACTTTACCAACCAAATGTAA
>NW_015261914.1:0-435 GCF_001447785.1 Gekko japonicus
GTATTTTCCAGCTTGTGGTGGTGGCTGTTTTTCCGAGAGAGAGATTAACCTGTACGAGAAAAGCACTTTAATGGAACATAACTGTTTTACGAACACGGCCCAAGGAGATCTCCATGCAGTATTTATATGTTTTCCTCAATTGCCGAGGTGCAAGAGTTTCTGACGACTCAGCAGGTAAGCGCGCGAAGATCGTCTCCCACTAACTCCATGCTCTATTAAGATCCAGGCGGGGGGAACCCAAATCTATACTTAGAGCTCAGCCTTACATTCCCTTCAGGCTCTTCTCTCTCTCCCCCCCCCATTGCAGCCAAAAACAAGACTCTCATCTGTCGCAAGGATGGAATTCAGACAGACTAATGAAGCATAGCCAAAGGGAGCGGTGATGCTTTGGAGGCCCCTGAAGTCTCCTCCTAGCATCAGGGGGGCATCTTCTTG
>NW_015261915.1:0-435 GCF_001447785.1 Gekko japonicus
CTGCCGTACATGACAACAGGTAATGCATATTAAGGACTGCAGACATCTCCAGGATGGTCTCTGAGAGTCAGGAAATGGTATTGTTCACGTGCCCATCAGGGCATATAAGAGGTGATCTTCCTGCCTAGCAAGAGGGAGGGAGAAGATATATCAAGACAAAGCACAGTACTGATACTGGAATAGAGAGAAAAGCAAGACAAGGACAATAGAGAGAAAAGACAAGGTTGCCTAAAGCACCTTGAGGGTGCAGAGGATCTCTCCCTATCTCCAGATTTGATATGGGGTGCTGGATGTCCCACCCTTTGCCTCCACCTAGACTATTTTATTTAATTATTTGTTGAAATATTCATATCCTGCTTTTATTCCCAAAGCGGCTCACAACAACAGAAATACAATATCCATAAACCAAATAAAACAACAATAAATCTCCACTGG
>NW_015261916.1:0-435 GCF_001447785.1 Gekko japonicus
GGCCATCCAGGCCAGGGAAATTTTTCAGACAGACAATTAGATCATTCAACACATCATAAGAATCAAGCCTGAATGAATGCTGTGTTCCAATAAAATCCTACGGTTTTCATCTAAGGAGTCCTTAATGATGCCAATGGATGCCGATTGGTTTCAATCAGCAGCATCTTTGTTCATGCTCAGTTTTAGGAAAACCTTGTGCAAACCAGCAGCAGGCGTTCATGGCTGGTCAGCACGGAACGAACAGACTGTGTGATCTGTTCACGTCTGATCGCCACTTTCGAACATGGTAAAATCGACAGTCAAACCTGTTCGTGGTGCAGCTCGCAGCATCGCTGTCTGTCCCTCCGACTGCCCCAGTGTGAAAATCGGCACTTCCACCCAGCTGCTTTCCAGTCCAAATAAGGACATCTGTTTGTTGTTGTTGTTCAGTCGCAC
>NW_015261917.1:0-435 GCF_001447785.1 Gekko japonicus
ACGTGGGTTTCGTAAAACAATGGAGGGAATAGCCAGTGCAGAATCGCCCATTGATGCAGGGCTAGTGCTTGACTGCGACACTGCAGTGCTGTGAAATTTGGACATGTTCAGAGCAGTGAATGTTTAGCACACATGCTGAATGGAAAATGTGAAGCTGTACCCTCTGGCTTGTTATTCCAAGGAAGTCTTTCCAGAGAGAGGCAGCCTCCCGATAGCATAAATCTAAATTCGGAAGTTGAGCCAAAAAGAATGAACAAAAACTTTCCCCCCTACGTTCACATTTGGCCATCTGACTACACAAACAAGATGCTTATCTGACAAAGGGGAATTAGAAGTTACCATGAAAGAGGCTTAAATGGGAAGAAAGAAAACTCTTACATGTTTTGACCTCATCAATTCTGAGAACTATTGAAGGCTATTGAAGCAGAGTCCTGT
>NW_015261918.1:0-435 GCF_001447785.1 Gekko japonicus
CAGCTTAGAGGGAACACTGCTACTGGGGCCTTCTTGGGTGGATGAACCTACAACTACTGCAACTGGCATGCTGGCCACTGTTTAAACAAAGGGGCCCAGGACTGTACAGATCACAGGAAGTGTGTGTTCAGTCCACCTCTCATGAAGAGTTTACATGATCTGCCTCTCCACACAATCCCAGCTAGGCTGCAAACCCAGCAATAGCCCTTGGTATGCCATTGCATGGACAGAGATATGAAACGTCTGAACGATCTGGGTGCCCCTTACTTTCTCTGGGGTGCTTGCTTTGGAACCAAGCCACATACCACTGGAATAGATGTCAGATTGCCCAGTGACTAGAAGCGGTTGCATGAGGTGTGCTTTTTCTTTCCTCTTCTCAGATCGCAAGCTGAATGAAGGACCCCTTTTGCCCCAGGTACTGACCCAGGCAATGAA
>NW_015261919.1:0-435 GCF_001447785.1 Gekko japonicus
ATTTTAAAAGGGAGGTGAAACATTGCAGTAGTCACCCCCAAACATTCCACGGCTTCCAAATCCTGCTATCACCCTCTGCTGTGTTTTAGAGTCAGACTGTCTCAGTCTATAATCTCAAACCAAAGTAAACATTGTGCGTTAACAGGCTTCCTTCCTGTTTCAATGGGAGCTAGTGAAAGTTCTACCCAAGCCCAAGGTGTTTAGAAGACAGATGTTTACCATTGTCTATTCTTTTATTCATCATGCAGCACAGTCAGGGTCTGAGCTGGGAGGAAGGAAACGGCCAGCATCCTGGCTTGCGACATCAGGTAAAACAGGAATTTCAAAGCAAGGGCATGTTAAGTTTGATTTTGGTCTAACATTTATAGTAAATTGTTATGGTTTTACGCTGTTTCAGTGATGCCCTATTTAACAACTTATTTATACACTTTGTGA
>NW_015261920.1:0-435 GCF_001447785.1 Gekko japonicus
AATAAACAGGAGTTTTGTGGCATCTTAAAGACTAAAAGTATTTAAACAAAAATAAAAATCTTGTTAAGTATCAATGGTGCCGTGAGACTCTTCACCCTTCATGAATGTGTGCATTCTCACGTTTTTTTCTTTAAAACAAACCAAACTATCTATTGTATGAAAATGCCTTCAGAGTTACAACAGCTTTGTGGCACAAATTTTATGATAGATTCTTTTAAATCCCACTGGTCTGTATACAGTATCTGAGATTTTGATCTTTATAGGCAGGATATCCGCTCAAAATAAGCACTGACGTTTAAACGTGATATGCTACATCAAATTTGGCCTAACACATGCACAATAATTAATCAAAGGGTTATTCTCCCAAGAAATACTCTAACAATTTCCGCATTTTGTTTGTTCCCTCTCTCAAAGAAAGCACTTAATTAATCGAAC
>NW_015261921.1:0-435 GCF_001447785.1 Gekko japonicus
GTGGTGGTCGCAAGTTAAATTGTAACGTCTAGTTTGGCCCTTGGCCTCTGTCATATGAGACTTAAGTTACAGATTGAACATAGACCAAAAGGAGAAACTTTGTAATGGTATGAGCAGATGGAAGGTGGAACCAGTAGCTTGCAGGTGAATGGGCTCTCCCTTGCTTGAGAGCTTCTAGCTGAGGCTGGAACTGAATAAAGCTGTACCCACGGTGTAGGTGGATGGACAGCAAATGCAGTTTTAGAACTCAGAACATCCTTGGATGCTGGAGTGCACTTACACCTGTGCAAAGGTGTCACCCTTGCAAGCCAACCAAATCTGGCATGTGGAGTTATCATAATTTGGGGATATACTGAGCCTGATCATTGTTTTTGGTCAGCGGGGATTTGTTCTTTCTCTAACTCATCTCAGAGACAGAGAAGAGTTAAAAACTAT
>NW_015261922.1:0-435 GCF_001447785.1 Gekko japonicus
AGCTGTTTATCCCTGTGGCCAACACTACAGCGAATTGCACATTTTAATCACTCTGTGTAAAGCGGTAGTACTGGACAGGACGGTGAACCCTGTCCAAAATGTCCAGTTCCGTCCCTGCTTGGTTCATCTGTGGACACGCAGAATACAATAGCCCCGACCATACTGGCAGAAAATTAGGCCCTGGGATTATCCGAGGTGCCAGCGAGTGTCCGTACCAGATACTGCTGATCGGGATCATCGGAACGAAGGAGGTGAATGAACCTGCCCACCAGGCCCTGCTCATCGGCAAAATCCTCGGGGTCCGGGTCTTCGGCAGGCTGATCGGGCTGGTCCTGGATCAGCGTGGAGACCAGGTTCATGATTGAATCCACCTACAGCAGGCAGATAAGGTAACGTCAGATTTTTAAAGACAACAGTGTCATTGTCCAAACACGG
>NW_015261923.1:0-435 GCF_001447785.1 Gekko japonicus
AACTATGTTATGGCTGCCTCTGAGGCTCATGAGACTTTTTCTTCTGGAACCCCAATGAGATGGGCTGGAGCTCACAGCGAAGGGTGGGGAAATGTGCAGGGAATTGTTGACGGGAGGGAATTCCAATGCAGGTCATCTTGGCAGGCTGCAACTGCAAAATTACCCAGACTACCCTGAGACTTTTCTCTCCAGAATGCATGTTTGAATCAAAGGGAAACCCATCAACATTCAGTAGGAAGCCTTGTCTCTGTAGATCAGCTGGTAACCCAGTGAAACAAGTGTCTAGTCCAGCGGAGCAGAGCAGAACTCTCCAGGAAAGCCAATTACCTGTTAACATTTGCATAAGAATGAATTACCACTGACAATAATTCCCAATGAAATTTGAGACAAATGTACTGGTACAGTGAAATCCCTGGGAAATTCATGGGAAGCTTT
>NW_015261924.1:0-435 GCF_001447785.1 Gekko japonicus
GACGTTTCCCACCGCAGCTTTGTATCCCTGCCAGGAAAGTCTTCACTGGCGAGACCGCTGAGTCCGCCAGTTCCTCGCTGCTAAAGTCCGACCGTTGAGTGGGAGCAGAAAAAGGGGTGGTGAGCCCAGCCCGCCTGCCTCGAGTAGCAACCAGACACACCCAAGTTCAGCAGCAGGTGAAACATTTTCTAGCACAGAGGTGGGATGGGGGGGAGAACTCCCCCCCCCCGCGGAATTCCCGTGTGCTGAAAAAGTCTCCGCTCTGGGAGGGCAGCGTCTCTGTGCAGCCAGCCTGCCCCCAGTTGTCCTCGGGTGCAGCTGGGGTAGAGCTTGGGAGCTGAGCAGTGGCCCCTATTAGTATATCATGGGGTGGAGCAGGGTCCCCAGTGCGGTGCCCACAGGCACCCTGACGCCCGCCAATGGCTTTCCTGGTGC
>NW_015261925.1:0-435 GCF_001447785.1 Gekko japonicus
TGACACCAAACTGGCTCCTAAGTGGATCTGAATGTAAATAGAAGC
The DNA here is from genome assembly GCF_001447785.1 of Gekko japonicus. Taxonomy (NCBI): domain Eukaryota; kingdom Metazoa; phylum Chordata; class Lepidosauria; order Squamata; family Gekkonidae; genus Gekko; species Gekko japonicus. The sequence goes on from NW_015261925.1 coordinate 46, forward strand.
TTCTCAATGACACAGAGGTGGGTGGCTCTGGAGTTGTCTAGGAAGTCTCCCACCATGGCTCCCATATCTTCTGTCATGGTGTGGGTCGGAATGTCTAGCTCCTCCATCTAATTCCCAGAATTTCAGATGCTGTATAAAGGAAGGAAACAATAAGTCCTGCATTCAGGAAGCTCCGTGGGGAGCGGTTGTGTATTGGTTTCGGTTTTGTCCCCACGCCCCCACTTCGATTTCCCCTGCCTATTTCTACTCAGCTGTCTAAAAGAAAGAAAACGCACAATATTGTTTGTCTGGCTTTCATGCACTGAACTATCTACTCAGCACAGTCTTCGACCCACTTATGGTTTCCACCGCCTCTTCCGGAGCATAACCCCCAATAGTCAGTTATAAAAA
>NW_015261926.1:0-440 GCF_001447785.1 Gekko japonicus
CCTCTGCACCTGCTCCATTCTGTCCAAATGAACCAGATCATCACAATCTTTGCCAAGTTTGTTTTGTTCTATTCTCCGTTAGGGTTCTGGATAACTGTGTTATCAGCGGAGAGAGAGATGCTTCGCTTTGGAAGGAGAAGACTGAGGGAAAACACGGCTGTGCCCTTCAAGTCCCCAAAGGGTTGCCAGCCTCCAGGTGAGGCCTGGAGATCTCCTGCCATTGCCACTGAGCCCCCGACAGGAGAAAATGGCTGCTTTGGTCAGTGGGCTGATTGACCTTACAGCTAAAGAATGTCACCTCTGAGGTTATCTCAGCCCAGTCCTTCTTCAGTTTAGTGTCGTGGTGAAGTGTGCGGACTCTAATCTGGGAGAACCGGGTTTGATGCCCCATTCCTCCACTCATAGCTGCCAGATGACCTTGAGCACGCCATAGTTCTGAC
>NW_015261927.1:0-435 GCF_001447785.1 Gekko japonicus
CAAGAGCAAGCACTGTTCCAGTTGTTCCCAATTTGGACCGTATGCCTGCCTTTAGCCATTAATTAACACCAGTTCAAGCTGTGGTAAGACACAGAAAAAGACAGTGAAGTGTTAAAAGTTCTGAGTAGTTAAATAATGTGGTGAAAGGCAAATGGTGGGGGTGCTGGCAGTGAATGGGGGAGATGCTATGGAAAAGCAGTGTAAGAACATGCACACATGGGATTTTTATTTTATTTTTTGCATGATCAGATGTATACAAACCATTTACTGAGTGCTTGTAAGTGCTGATTGCACATTGTGCATGGACTGCAACCTGAATTGAGTCTCCCCGATTGCCAGGTATATCTAGATATACACAATAGGGATCTATGCATAGAACTAGCCATGGTACTGAAGTGAATAAACTACATTGCCCCCTCAGCCGGAATGAAGAGA
>NW_015261928.1:0-435 GCF_001447785.1 Gekko japonicus
CAGCTCCCAAATACAAATACAAAAAATAAATAAATGCTGAGTGGCGCTTCCTTCCAAGTAAGCATGCACGGGTTTGCCCTGCCTGGCAGCAACGCTGTGCACACTTACTTTGGAAGAAACGGAATGGCGCCTCCTTCTGAGGGAGCACATTGAGGCTTGTGCATTCGTTTGGGACATCGATCAACCCGCCCGTCATCACCGTCCTCCCCCTTTTCCACTCTGTCCCCAGGCTTGGACTGTGACATCGACATCCCGAAGGCCATCCAGATGGTACGGGCCCAGCGCTCAGGCATGGTGCAGACGGAAGCCCAGTACAAGTTCATCTACATGGCCATCAGCCAGTTCATCGACACCACCAAGAAGAAGCTGGACATCATGCAGGTCTGGGATAGGAAGGGTGGTCCTGCCCACCAGTCCTCTGCACTGTTAGCATGG
>NW_015261929.1:0-435 GCF_001447785.1 Gekko japonicus
GTGTCACTGTAGAGGCCCCAAATATGGCTTCACTTTGCACCAGGCTTGTCACTGTTACCGAGTGATGCCTCTGATGTTGCAGGCAGCTGTCGAAGGACAGGATGGAGGCTTGCCGCAGAGTCCCAGCAGGGCCAGCACATCCATTAAGCAGACATAGGTGTCTGCCTAAGGCAGCTGGGGTGGAGGGGCACCAACCCTTTGCCTGCAGGCATTCGAGTCTGCTGCAACAAGAAATTGCCCCAGGAGATGCCCCTGGTCCCCGTTCCTTCCCTCCTCCATGGGGGTGGACCTTTTTCCTCCTTCCCTCCCCCTTGGCACAGGGGCAAGGAGGTCACCATGGTGTGGTGCTGTGCAGCAAGGAGGGTAGGTAGCAGCTTCCCACCTCACCGTGCCTTACTGTGGTTCAGAGGGGTTAGGAGGGTGGTAGCTCCCCTA
>NW_015261930.1:0-435 GCF_001447785.1 Gekko japonicus
GAAAATCTTGCCTCTTAGTGAGGTCATCATATAGTACAACCAGGGAGCTGGAGTCTTTAGGTAGGGCAATGCTCATTATTGAAACCGATGGAGTTGGCCTACTGCTGACGCTTCTGTAACCAGCAGAGTAGAGTTTCTTAGCTTTAACAGTGAAATCTTTGGGGGAAAATGTAGCTTAGCCCTAGGCAGTCACTGGCTGGCTATCACAATTGTCATGAGTAACCAAGCAGAATCTGATATAGTCAGAAGTGAGTGGCTAGGACATCGGAGAGAAAGCAGGAAAATTATATGTAGTTCTTCAGAAGGCTCAGTACCTAAAATCATCTCTCAGTGTCCAACCTCATTATTCTCTAGGTATAAAAGCTGAACTGATGGTACCCATTAACATTTGGTACAAAACACAGGAGAGAAGACTCGAAGAGAGAACTGTCCTGT
>NW_015261931.1:0-435 GCF_001447785.1 Gekko japonicus
AGCTGCTGGCAAAGCAACATTTTTAAAAATATGCACAACCAATCAAATCCCCAGTGGCTAGTCAGAATCTTTTCAAGGCAAAAAGACCCACGTGGCCCAGTGCACTTTATAAAAGCAGTAAAGGTGTCTGTGGGCTCTGTGGCACCTATGGGTACCACGCTGGGGATCCTTGCTATTGCAGTGTCCCCCACAGTAGTTAATCCCCCCACATTCACTTGCTGCCTCATGTCCTCATAAATGATAACATGTCTTTGTTCTGTAAATCTAGTCACCATGAGCTTAAGTGACTTCTCCATCCACCACCTCCACACCAAAAAATGTAGACTGCCATTTTGCTATTACTTACCCAGAAAGGGGGTCTGGCCACTGAGACAACTTGGGAAAGCCCTGGTGGGCCAATGGCTATGGTGGAGGAGCTAAGGCGAGGTCAGTGGT
>NW_015261932.1:0-435 GCF_001447785.1 Gekko japonicus
GTTGACTATCCCACAAACAGGGGTCTGTGAGCTGTAAAGCAGCCTCCACCTAATCCTATTAAGATCTTAACACGGCTGGACTTTTATACGATGTCATTCACATTTTGAAAGGCAGGTTACAAATGTTAAAAAGCAAATAGTATACAAACACTTGAATGAAAGCTTAGAATTTTAGGGGAAATGACATCCTTAACTCATAACGGTCTCTCTCATTGTGTTGTTGTTTTCAATAGATGTATCTGTTTAGCTGGGAACTGAGGACATTACGGATTCTCCATCCAGTCCTTTGTAGTCCTACCCAGAGTCCTACTGAGCAATGCAGCCTTACTTCCTCAAGTGTGATGTCTGCTATATGTAAAGCATCATTTAGTTTTTGAACTCTTTGTGCCCAGACCTGGATGGCTCTGGCTGGCCTGATTTTGTCAGATCTCAGAA
>NW_015261933.1:0-435 GCF_001447785.1 Gekko japonicus
ATGATCATTATGTAGGTCTGTCTTCCTTGTTTCAAGGGTAACTACAGCTGCAGGTATCGCTCACATTCCCCAGGAGACGCAAGGAAAAGATTTAAAAGAATGAGAACAGAACAGAACTATTATCCCATGGTTTTCTATTCTGGAAGGATATGTACTGGAGGACAAAATGGGTAATAGAGAAACATCCTGAAGAGATATTTACATTTGGTACTGCAGCGGCACTTTCTTCCTGTATATAATTTATTTCAAGTACAAAGAGTACAATTCAGCCTCATCCTTTTTTCCCCCCAGGAAAGGGCCAGAAGAGGTACTGGAGGCCAGTTCTCACAGCCACATTGCAGGTCAGCGATGCACATGGAAGAATATGTGAGGGGGGCTTCAGGTCCACACGTGTTTCTCCATGGATATAGTTTCAGAGGGTAGCCATGTTGGTTT
>NW_015261934.1:0-435 GCF_001447785.1 Gekko japonicus
CAGGTGCTGTGAAGGAAGAACCTCACACAGTCTGAAAATATGCTGAAAAGGACGGGAGAGATCTCTCCCCAAAGGAGAATGAGGAAGACAAAACAGGGCAGGTGAACTCCAAGAAGGAGGGGGCATTACAGATTCTGCAATGGCTAGTTAGTAATTTTCGGCTATATGGTGGTCAGATATATTTTAAGACTGTGGAAGGGTCCAAACTGGTAATAACTGGAGACAGAGCTGAAATGACAGCTACAGTCAAGTTGGTGAGATTTCTGGGGCAGAACTGGAGAATACAGGATTAAAGGTATGGTCATCTTTCAACTCAACCCTTCCAGGTACAAAGTCATTCGGAGTTCAAATAAATGCCACTTTGTGTTGCTTGCCTGCCTCTCTTTTGGCCAGAGGTGGTGTCATCATCTGTGTAGGACTGGGAGACAAGGCCAA
>NW_015261935.1:0-435 GCF_001447785.1 Gekko japonicus
ATGTCTTGTAATTTTAGGGGTATTCTTACTCCTAAGTATGTCCAATCTGTCTTAACCCATGTATATGAATAGTTATTTGAAATATGAAATTTTGTCTTTTCAGTTACATGTATTGGATAAAACAATGTTTTCGTTTGATTTACATATAAACCTGACATAGTTGCGAATTCCGTTAATTTAGCTTCTATCTTAGGGAGTGTAGTACGCGGATTTGAAATGTATAACACAAAATCGTCCGCAAAAAGACTTATTTTGTATACTAATTTATTTATATGAATTCGTTATTTGCATATCTTGTCGGATATTATTCGCAAGGGGTTCAATTGTTAACGCAAAGAGTAAAGGTGACAAGGGACAACCTTGACGTGTGCCTCTTGATAATCTTGTGAATGGATATTGTTAATAACTGTGCTGTGGGATTGGCGTATAGGGCGT
>NW_015261936.1:0-435 GCF_001447785.1 Gekko japonicus
TGTGTGTGTGTGTGTGTGAATAACATTCCTTTACATCCTGCTTTTCTAAAGCTCATAAATCCAAAAAGCGGTCATAATTGGAAATGTTGTTTAAAAAAATAAAATCAAATCACAAGAATATTTTCCCTCCCTGAGGCAAAGCACACATGGGGAATTGTAAGAAACAGGGGGTGTTCAATCTAGAGAAGATTAAGGCAAGTTATAGCAATCATTTTTAAATTTCTAACAAGCTGTCAGACGGCGGGGTGGTGGTGGTCACGGGATTCAAGGAGGACGAGATGGAGAGAGCCCTGGGTTTAAACAGCAGGGGATACGGCTGTACGGAAAGCATCAGGAATGACTTCCTGCCTGAGGGCTCAAGCAGACGTTTGTGCGACAATAGTTGTGTGGCTACTGTTCAGAACCACTGCGTGCAGGGGTCGTTTCGTAGAAAAA
>NW_015261937.1:0-435 GCF_001447785.1 Gekko japonicus
TTTCGCTTGCTTCAGCCTACCGCCTATTAATACTCCCCCCTCCCCACAAACACCACTGCTCTACTCTTCTTTTCCCATTTCCCCTTCCTTTGCTCTGCTTCTTGTAGGATCTATATCAAACAAACGAACACTGTAGGCTCAAAGCAGCTTAGCCGATAGCAGTCAAGGATCTTTAGGATCACAGCAATGCTGCCCCCGGCAGCAAGACCCCTGTGTCTGGACAGCTCAGTCTCACCATCACCACAAACGGTTGCCACCTTACACCTTACAGAATGTGCTTCAGAGTCCACATAATATCTTCTTGTATGTGCACATGACAACATCCAGCATAAGCGACTGACAATGTGGCATCGCTCTACAATTTGACAGAAGCTGGTTTCAAATGGCTCCCAGGCAATAATTAAGCAGTAAAGGTAAAGGTTTCTCTTGCTTGAG
>NW_015261938.1:0-435 GCF_001447785.1 Gekko japonicus
TGATCTGTCTGCTTCGGGTTCTTACCGATTTCTGGGCGTCAAACATCAGGTTTTTGTAGAAATGTGCAAAGTGGCTGAAAGTCATTTCGGTCCTGACTTCCACCTCCTTTAGAGAAAAGAAGAAGAAAGGCGTTCAAGCGGGAGGCCTCAGCCGGATCAAGAAAACTCTGTATCCACGTCTCAAGGGATCTAATAAAGATTGTCTACCCTCACAGCGTCAAAGTTTACCCCTGATGCTGAATGAGAATTGACCAGGCCCCCCTCCTTTTCTGCAGGGGTTTCTCCCCCCACAAGGGGCTTGGCGGGACAGAGCAGGAAAGTAAGTGAGGAGACGCCAGGGATGTACAGTGGTTAGAGGGTCAGCCTACGTCCTGCGAGACCTGGATTCAAATTTCCACTCAGCAATGAAGCTCACTGCGTGATCTTGGGCATGTT
>NW_015261939.1:0-435 GCF_001447785.1 Gekko japonicus
TCCCCTCCAGAGTTTGCTGCAGGGACAGCAGGATGCTTATTTTGCAACTGCCGGCATTGGGACCGAGGCAGCCAGAAACTTGGAGGAAGCCGTCCCAGCAGGGATGTTGGGGGGAGCGTCTTGCAATGGGTGAGTTGGAGCCTGACGCAGCTAGCAAAGTAAGTGGACAGCAAAAGGCAAGAAGCTGGGGGGGGGCTCACAAGACACCTCTGAGGCTTGCCGGAAAAAGCCAGGATCCAGCTCTTGCCCAGGCAATGACAAAGATGAGCTAGTCACATTAATGGCCAGGCCACAAGGAAAGACCAGCTTTCCTGGGGTTGGTAGAACCATGCCAGAAACCATCTCACTCAGAATGGTCTCTTTCCCCAGGAGAGAGGGAAACCTGGCACTAGAAAGATATCTGCACGCAGACACGTATGTCTCTTCATAAGAAAG
>NW_015261940.1:0-435 GCF_001447785.1 Gekko japonicus
ACATCAAAAACATCAAAAAGACTAAAATATATATCATGGAAAATCAAACAAAGACAGACAGAAAGACATATCTCAGCCCTTAAAAATACTGCTGGCATTATTAATACTTCGTTACCAGATATAATACAAATAATGGAAGACTTTTATACCACCCTATACACCTCTAATAACCCACAGGAGGAGAATATTATCTCTTATTTAGCTCAAAATTGTCAAATGCCTAAACTCAGTAAAGAACATGTGGACCAACTGGAATCAGAAATTTCTATAAATGAAATAGACCAAGCAATTAAAATATTGAAGAACAATAAGACGCCAGGCCCCGACGGCTTTACTGCCGAGTATTATAAGGCCTTTCAGCAGACACTAAATAAACCACTACAAAAAGCATGTAATGAAATATTAAAAACTAACAAAATGCCTGAAACGTGGAGC
>NW_015261941.1:0-435 GCF_001447785.1 Gekko japonicus
ATCACTTGCTGAAGGATAAAGGAGCGAAGACTTTTGTGTACAGCAGCAGCTGCATACTTGTACTACCATGCAAGAGCATTCACTTGCCATTGGCCAGATGGCATTAATCTCAGCCAGTGCTGTTTTTTTGCCTACGTGCTCTGCCAACTGGGGAAAGCACAGAGTGAGTCCAGTATGTATAACCCACATAGGGAGCAAGAAGAATGACAGTTTGAGATTCTCCTGAGCCACATAACTTTCTGTTCTCCTTCTTGTGCTGTGGAGGCAGATGACAAGCAGTGAACTAAATGCCCAGTCAGGTACAGATGTTCATGATCTTGGACTGACATGGAAAGGCAATAGCAAAATACATGGCAGAAAGTAAGTATTATGTGGTTATTTAGGAGGTTTGTTGGATGCTTTTGGAAGACATCTGCCCACTATGAGGTCACCTAG
>NW_015261942.1:0-435 GCF_001447785.1 Gekko japonicus
CTTCCCAATGGGTTTACCTAATCAGGATAGAGTACTGTTTTGATAGCTGGGAGATTAAATATGCCACAAAACTGGGACATCGGCTAATAAACCTCTCATTTAATCAGGCAAGACTCCAATTCGAAAAAGAATACTACGTCATATGTATTTTGTAGAGTACACATTAGATGTTACTCCACCTTCTCCAAATGTCGGGCAGGTTTATTAGTGTGTGAAATTCCTTTGATGTACATCACGGGTCTGTGACCAAAGTGTTACACTGAGCTCGGTTAAACTGGCTGGCTACGTGGAGTTTAAAAGACAAGTCTCCTATATTCACAGAATTACGTTTATGTTGTGAACAGAAAACCATCTAGAGTGACAGGTGCTCACAGGTGCTCAGCACGGGGCTTAAAGAAGGATTTTGTCACTCCCAGGGCTCTTTTTGTAGAAAAA
>NW_015261943.1:0-435 GCF_001447785.1 Gekko japonicus
TAGATTTTGTTGCCAGCTATTGACATTTTCCAGGTTCATCTTGTCCTTTTGGGGGCTGGACCTAGTAATTAGGGCATATCTGGGACTGCCATCAAAAACGGCAGTCCCGAGTGTTGGTCTCTTCTTCCTCTCCCATAATGCCTTGGGGTACTGAACACATCACATGACAGTGTCACATTGCAAGTTTCCAATAAGTGGAATATGGGTGGGGAAGTTTACATTGTGGTGACATCTCATTGTACCTAATGCCCTCGATGCAGTGAGGGGAGAGACTAGGCCAAGGGCTGCTGTTGCAGTGCCTGGTTGATGCCGCTCTTGACCCAGTCCCAGTTTCTGAAATAACAAAAAGTTGCTAGGCTTGCCTTCCAGTTACTGCACTGAATTTATTTGACATATCCTTTTTATAATACATGACTCCTTTATTTATTGATTAGG
>NW_015261944.1:0-435 GCF_001447785.1 Gekko japonicus
CCACTACCCTTTCTCAGAATTCCAAAGGTCTTTATAGGCACAAGAAAGCCGGGGACCCCTAGAGTCGAGCTTTCGGCACAGATGAGCACGGGGCTGTTAGACGCTTGCCCTGAACCCCTTCTGTGGAATGGTGGGCAAGTCAGCTGACCTCCTGTCTTTGTGACCTCTTCAGCTCTATGGTAAACTGTGTCTGTTCTGAAGAAAACAATCCATCGCATCTCCATGGAGATCCTTCCAGGAGGAGGGGAGACATTGAGAAACTTAGAAGTGTTCGGGGAGGGCTGAATTCATTCAGTTTGGATCGGTACTTATTTCAAAGTGCTTTTCCCTCCCAACAATGATCAAAGTCACAGACAGGGAAAGGGTTGGCAGCGTCAGTTCATCACAAGAGGATGTTTCCGGACTCAGAGCCTCATTCTCCTCTTTACTGGTAAG
>NW_015261945.1:0-435 GCF_001447785.1 Gekko japonicus
AGTTTGCCTAGCAGGTGAGCCGGCCCTGGCTGGATTGCAAAGTGCTCCCCAGAAACCTTGGGCCAGCCCCAACTTTTTAAAATGAACAGCCCTGTCTATGCTGTGGCCAGTAGGAAAGCTGATTTCTTTGAGTTGGGTGCATCCTTTTGTTCCATTTAGATGAGCTTCCTGTCAGCCCTGAGTTGGAAACGCACAGCCCCTGTCCCATGGACCAGTTTGTGTGTGACAATAAGACATGCATCGATGTGGAGCTGACCTGTGACTTTAAGGCAGACTGTGATGATGGCTCTGATGAAGAGCATTGTGGTAAGTGTAAAATGCATGCCAGGTGTCTGGGCAGAGAGGAGCAGAGAACTCTGGGTGAAGGCTAGGGCCGGGATGCTGGTGTATAGCTAGGGTCCTATTATTTCATGGAGAAAAAGCACATTTCATTGG
>NW_015261946.1:0-435 GCF_001447785.1 Gekko japonicus
GGCAAACCACCTCTGAATGTCTATTGTCTTGAAACCTCCATAAGTGGCCATAAATCAGCTGTGACTTGAAGGCGAAAAAAAAAAGTTGACGGGAGCAAGGATCAGCATCACAATGTATGTATGCAAATAAGAATCCTGCTTTTGTTGCTGTAGAATTTGATGCAAGTTTACACTGAATTTGGTGGGGGGTTTTTAATGCAGGGTATAAACATACCTGTTCATAGGCCATCTTGAAGCCCCTCCACACCTTGAGCATTTAAGAGGATTGAAGCATGGTCTGACCCTATGTCGAAAGAGCTGCCATGAGTCATAGTGGCTTCTCGTGGCATATGTCTGGGTTCAGTGTAGAAAACGAAGACATCAACCCAGTAGAGTGGCATCAAATGGAGAAATGAGAGAAAGCATATTAGCAGTAGGATATTGTCCCAGCCTTTA
>NW_015261947.1:0-435 GCF_001447785.1 Gekko japonicus
AAACTGCCTGAGCAACGAGGTAAATTCTGGAACTGTGCATCTTTTATGAAATTTTATCACTCGGAGCTTAACCTTAGGCAATAACAGGAAGTACACCCTGAAATGAACTTAAGGTTCTGCGTTACAAAGGATCCACATGGGAAACATAATAGCTGAACTATTTCTGTAATGTTGTGAGAATTTATTATTTCAGTATCCTCATCGCCACCCACTGCTTGGCCTGACCTTCTGAATTATTAACCATTCAATATCCACCCATACATCCCATAGATATCCTTTGTCTTATTTGGCAAGTTTAACTCAGTACAATACGACTTTTTGTCATAAAAGCCCCTTAAAGTAAATAACCAAAATGTCCCATATAGACACTTAAGTTAAAAGGCTTACATTGTAAAAATGTTCAAATTGGACTCAGCTCTACCAACAGACCTGTAC
>NW_015261948.1:0-435 GCF_001447785.1 Gekko japonicus
TTTTCCAAAATGGACAAGGCCTCTCTAAAGGCAGGATGCCAAATGGGGCAGCAGAGCAACAAAAATAAGACCAACATGATCTCAATATGGCAACAGTGTCTTTGGCCACTGAAGATGAAGAAAGCCTGTCAAGTGCATCATGTTGGGTAACATCGCCATTAGCACCATTACATTCTCAGAAAGTGATTTACAAAACTCGGAAGAAAGTAACACTCTATGATCTGATTCATGTTCCCCCTCCCACAAAGATTCAGGCCTGTAATCTAAAAACATAACAGATTCTGTCAATGAAAAATTGTTATATCTGATGTCTTGATTCTTGAAGAAATTGGGAAATTATTAAAGTCAGTGCCAAAAGATGTTGGTGGACATGGTTTTCTTGAATTTCTTCTTGAATAAAAGACTTCTGACAAGATAGTAGAGCCCAAGATATTG
>NW_015261949.1:0-435 GCF_001447785.1 Gekko japonicus
AAAAAAATCCCCTCCGGGGGGGCCTAATATATTTTTTTTGTAAAAGAGTATATGGGTTAGGGAACAGCTGATAAAGGAAGGGTTAGATGAGTAGCCCTGCAACCAGCTAGGGAGACCCTTTTTAGAATCTTGGTGGGCGTAGAAGCAGCAGCGAGAGCTGAGGAAGGACAGTTGAGGAAACAACAGGTTGTGTACTGGTTAGGTGGAAGGAGAATTTGTTAAAAGGTTTAGAGAATCAGTCTGAGAAAAGTTTACTGTTGGAAGACATTATTGAGCAGAAACATTTACAAATGATATTTTGTGACATGCTAGACTATCAAGATGTAGTACAATCAATCTAAGAGAAGTATGCAGGAAGAAGCCTTTGGCTTCCAAATCACTCACACACATTAATAAAACAGAGTTTTAATGGTAATACAGGCTTGATTTTTTTTT
>NW_015261950.1:0-435 GCF_001447785.1 Gekko japonicus
CATGTGTTTCTAAACCATGCCCTTGACAATGCTCGGCTTCTGGCCACAGGAGGACCACGATGCGGAGCGCCGTCACTTCGGTGTGTGTGTGAGTGCCTTGACCAGCGAGAAGAACTCTGTCCCCGTTGTCATGGAGAAGCTTCTGGAGTACGTGGAGATGCACGGCCTCTACACCGAAGGCATCTACCGAAAGTCGGGCTCAGCCAATCGTATGAGGGAGCTGAAGCAGTCCCTGCAGGCAGGTAAGCATGGAGCTGCCACCTGCAGGGGTCCTTCCTCCAGGATGAATTCCTTCCTGCACCCCACCCCACCGTGCAGATTCCCTAGGCCATGCTGCTAAAATCCTGCCTTTATCTTCCTTCCCAGACCCAGACGCGGTGCGGCTGGAGAATTACCCCGTTCACACCATTGCAGGCATCTTCAAACAATGGCTGA
>NW_015261951.1:0-435 GCF_001447785.1 Gekko japonicus
TTGCTTTTAACTAGGTGGGCTGGAGGGCAGTGGGAGAAAGCTTGAGTTCTAGAGAAATTTGGCTATTTGCTGTTATGTCATTAGTTTTTACTTATTTGAGCTGTTTTGCTTGACCTGCACCCCAAGTTTCCTCTTTCTGTCATGTTTTGAAATGGCTTTGCTGTTCACTTGTAGTTATCAGACTTAACCTTTTAACCTTCATTAATACTGTCTCCATAAGACTCCTACTCATCTTTTGTACAGCATTCTGTAGTATCTGGTCATTTCATTCATGTAACGGTTTGATAGTATGTCCTTATTTTGGCTTACTTGCTTGATCATTCCATTCATCTCTTCTGCTTTGCATATTTGGTATGGGCTGACATTTCATTTAATCTATTCATCTATAGTGTGCTTTAATAAACTAGTCATTTAAAACTTTTTAAGTAGAACATC
>NW_015261952.1:0-435 GCF_001447785.1 Gekko japonicus
TATCCTGGACCGCAGTTCTCTAATCCCACTCTCAGAAATTATATCACAGACTCATTGCAAGCCTGTTGGGGGAACTGCCTCTTTTGTGCAGGCACGGATTAAGATACTACAAATGGTCTCCTTGTAAACTAGGTCCCTGATATTGCTTTATAACAGTGTCTCTCAACTGGTGGGACGCAGAAGTAGTCTAGGTGGGACACAGAGTTTTCATAATAGTTCTTCTTCCCATGCCCACTTACAAGTGTGATGGGCTGTCTCCCGCCAATTTTTCCTGTCATGGATTATCCCTTTGTGACCTTTTGTCATGGTAGTAGGGATAACAGAATGCCTGTAAAAATGAAAATGTCCTTGCCAGAAAAAGTGGGCTTTTTTTCTATCACACTGGGACCTTGATGTTTGATAGATGGTGTGGTGTATTTGAAAAGGCTTACATGA
>NW_015261953.1:0-435 GCF_001447785.1 Gekko japonicus
TTGATGATACACCATCTGCATTACCATGGATCCTTTTTTGCTTGAAGACTCAGCCCATTGCGAGGACACTGTAGGACGTCAGCCTCCTTGCTCTGTTTCTCTGCAAAACCGTCTCTTCTGTGCTACAAAGGGACACTGTTTTCACCTTGGAAAGGCCTAGTGGATGGACTTAACAGGGCAGTTTGGAAAAGCGAAACTGCATTTTTCTTAGGGGAGGGGGGGAGAATGGTCTGATCAACATTTTTTACCTCAATACTGGTTATTTTTAGTGAGTGTTGTTTTCTTTGTGTGGGATTCACTGAGTAAAGTGTTAGTTAGAAGGAGCCCAATTGCCTTACCCATTTGGGTCACCTGCCCTCTAGAAAGCAGCTTCTGTTGTTTTTGAAGATCCCTCTAGAAGAGAAGAAGAAGAGATTGGGTTCACTACCCAAAGGC
>NW_015261954.1:0-435 GCF_001447785.1 Gekko japonicus
TGCTTGTCCCCCTTGTCATGGCAACTTACTTAGTCACGGAGGTTTCCATCGGGCTGTCCCTGAGGAAGACTAATGCAGGCCTGAGCCAGCCACTGGTCATACATCATACTTCTCTTTCTTCAGACCACCAGGTCCACCAGGAATGGACACACCTCGCCAAACCCCGGCCCTTTAGACTTTGTTTCTGTTGCCTCACTGGCTTCTATCCGTAGCTCCTAATTTGGGCAGGGGTGGTCTCAGAGGTCTCTAGGGCAACCTAGAATCACTGCCACCCCACTGCTGGGCCCCCCACCAGAGCCAAGCAAGGGGTGTCTCTCACCCTGTGAGAGGTGGGCAGGAGCTGCCAGATGGGGCAGGCCCAAGTGGTGGCAGGCACCTGATCTTCTTCATTTCCCTCCTCGTTCGGGAGAACATAAGAAGAGCCCTACTGGATCA
>NW_015261955.1:0-435 GCF_001447785.1 Gekko japonicus
TTGGCTTCTCTGATGTTCTTATGTCCTTATGTAATATGGAATTCCATCGAATCTTCCTAACATCAATGCTGAAGGTGGGACACTCAGCCGCACAAGCGAGGCTGCCCTTCTATACTTTGGAAGTGGTAGCCCAGATGGAGAAGTCTGGCATTTTTATTGGAGAGAATGCCTACTGAGACAGATGAACTGAGAAAGATGAGTTCTGATCAATGTACGCTCAGTAATTAAAGTCTCTCTGACGTCTTCTATTGAGCTGGGCCAATTCTTGTCTACTCAATGTCACTGTCACATCACGGGCAATACCCAAATGTGAGTTTTATATTAGAATCCTAATTTTCAGACTGGGTGTTTTGTCCTGGGCCTTTGCTTCAAAGGGCATCTCCCCAACTTTGGCCCTCAGAACTATTCCAGACACACATCGAGGGATTCCCAAAA
>NW_015261956.1:0-435 GCF_001447785.1 Gekko japonicus
TTGTGTGTGGCCAGTAGTCGTTACAATCAGTGACATAGGCATAAACAGAGCATAAAAATGAATCATAACATTGCTGAAACAACCAAATCTAAAAGTGCTTCTCAGGTTAAAAACATCTCATCTTACTGCTATAACTTTGGCCTGCGTTTGCTTGGCTGTCACAGTAAACATCATTCTGTGTGAGTCAAACAAGCCAGTATCTGAGTGGAGAAAAGTCACCATCTCTTTTTCTGTTGAAAATGTTTAAGCCCTTCAGACCCGCTGCAAGAAATCTGGTTTTAGGGTCTATGTGAAAGGGGGCAGAACAGAATAAAATGAGACAAATCCTCCTAAGCTGGAAGTCCATAGACACAAATGCGACTCAGAGAGGAATCCTAAGCCGTTCCGCTTGGTATCGTATTCAGGTTTATTCAGTGGGGCCTACTCCCAGGAAAG
>NW_015261957.1:0-435 GCF_001447785.1 Gekko japonicus
TCTCCTCTGTCCTCACTTACCTGCTGTACAGGGGTATACTTGACGGTATAGGTGTTGTCATGGTGATCGATTACTTCGGAGTCTCGCACGGCCTCGCCCTTTGCCGGCCCAGTGAACTGGACATCCAGCTTGGCTTTCCCGGCTGCCTTGGTGTTGACTGTGAAGTAGGTCGGTTTGCCGATTTCTACTCCTGTTGGAAAGGCAAGGGGGAGTTAGAAAGATCTGGGGAGGCCCGCAAGGTGAGCTGACACGGCAGGGTCTTCGATAGAGAACTGGTCAGCGACCACCAAAAGCCTCCAGCTCAACGTAAGTCTGAAAAAGGTTTATTTAAAGACAACTTCCCCACTTCAGTTTTATTCCAGCGCACCTCGGAGGCTCCCTAAGTTAACTTTTTCCTGTATCTGCAGACCCTGCAAAAGGAGCATTAATAGAACC
>NW_015261958.1:0-435 GCF_001447785.1 Gekko japonicus
CATTAAATCACAGTTACATCTGCTCCAAGAGGGACACACTCCTAAAGGTTTACAACAGGCACCTAGTGAAGTTAGGAAACAGATCTGCAAAGCTAGGTAGGTACCAGAAATAGCCTACTACAAGGCAGTATCAAAAGAGAGAGGAACAGATTATGACCTATTACCTACAGCACCCAGCTCAAATCACTCCATCAGTGCTCTACAGCATTTTTCTCTCTCACAGGCATTGAGTAGCAGAACTCTCCTTGCATACTGACAGCCCTCTAACCGAAGACAGCTTCTTATCAACAACTTTGGGCCACCTAACAGTGACACAAACCCACAGACCAGATCTTGCAACAAATCAAGATGGCAACTTTGTTCACAAGGCAATACTATTAACGTCCAGACAGTACTAATATCAGCTATATCATCCTGGGCTCCAATATGCTGACA
>NW_015261959.1:0-435 GCF_001447785.1 Gekko japonicus
GTTTGATCAGAGCAGGTACTCTGCTAATACCCCCTAAAGACATTTTGCCTGGCTCCAAGGGACCCCCATGGCAACAGGAACACTCATAATTTTGACACACACACCCGGCAGCTGTGGACTTGATATCTACATTTAGAAGTCTAGCAAACTACATTTCTTCCATCTAGCAAACTTAATGCTTATTCAGATCAAATGCAAACTATGGCAAGATATAAAAGTTACATCAAACAGGTTCAACACCCCCGCCCCCGATGCAACCTTTCATGCAGGAATGGGAAAAACTGTTTGCTGAGAAGTGAGCTAGATTAGATTATGTACAAGTTCCATGTTGGAGTGAGAGGAGCTTGACTTGTATGAAGGCCAGGGTGGAGAAACTGTTTTAAAGCTCTCTCTCTCATGCCATTTATGTTGGCGGAGTGTAGATATGCAGTAAAG
>NW_015261960.1:0-435 GCF_001447785.1 Gekko japonicus
GAGCAAAGCCCCACTCCACCCGTACGCTGTGCCACTATCCACTGGTGGACCTTCTAATGGCACCTGGGTTTTCAATACTTAGTTTTTTTGACAACTTCACACTGTAACATCGCCTGCAATTCCTCCTGCTTCTTACCCTTCATATTTTTACACATCACCTTGGATTTATTTTTGTTTACATAGAAACCTGCTAAGTCTCCAAACTTTTTTATCTTTTCCAAAAGCAACGGTAGCTTCAATACAGGATCTTCTACCATAAACATTACATCATCTGCAAAAGCTCTATACTTATAAGAAAATCCTTTGTTGGTTAGGCCCTTAATTTCTTTGTCTTCTCTGATCTGTCCCAGCAATACTTCCAATATCCATATAAATAACAACGGAGATAATGGACAGCCTTGCCTCATCCCTTTTTGTACTTTAAAATGTTCTGTC
>NW_015261961.1:0-435 GCF_001447785.1 Gekko japonicus
CCATAAGTCAGTTGTAACTTGACAGCATTTTCTACTGATGATGATGAATGAGAAAACTGAAGTGGATAGCTTATTTACCTTCTTTCTTTAATTAGTTTTTCCTCTATATGTTTGTGACTTAGTGTCTCCGATGTTGGTCGATACATCACTACAGTCACAAT
This sequence comes from Gekko japonicus, assembly GCF_001447785.1. Taxonomy (NCBI): domain Eukaryota; kingdom Metazoa; phylum Chordata; class Lepidosauria; order Squamata; family Gekkonidae; genus Gekko; species Gekko japonicus. Next base: position 162 of record NW_015261961.1, read on the forward strand.
ATGAAGATCCCCGTGGTCACAAAGTGGATATTGTGGGCATTGGAGAATATGCTGAAGATATTCATTGCTACCTGAGAGAGGCTGAAGTGAGTGGTACTTTGAATGAGCTTGTTAGAATGTTGACCTGTGTCTGACCCCTATGTAGGTCATAGGCTTGGATTCTCACTGGTTAGAGGGAAATTGGGGACACTGGGGTGACTTGCTGGTATGGCCCTTGACCAGCCACATGAAACCAGATTGGTCTTTGCCTGCCAGAAGGCATATGCTGGCATGA
>NW_015261962.1:0-435 GCF_001447785.1 Gekko japonicus
TTTTTAACATGCTCTTGTTTTGATGTATGATCTCAATTTAATAGGATGATGTCAAAACAAGCATATTGATGGGATCCTGGTTTCATAATGGAGAGGCACTGATGTAAAGACACAGTCTTGCTGAGTCAAGCAGACACATCCCTCCAGACTTCCTGGGTTACCTCACAATCCAGCAGTGAGGGTATTCTGACAGTTTAAGTATTTTAAAATGTAATTTCAAAATGTGTTCTCAGAAGAATGATAGGTCAGCACCACAACTGTGAGAGAAGATATCTGTGCTGGAATTTAACTAACTTTAAAAGTGTTTTTGTAAAACAAATTACTCCAACAACAAACCCGTAATCATGTAGAAATAAAGGGATTTCATCTAAGAACAAAGAAAGGGGTTTTGAAGACCTCACAGTCGGTGACTGGTGATTCCCCTACCATTATCTA
>NW_015261963.1:0-435 GCF_001447785.1 Gekko japonicus
ACAACCACCTGTCACTAATACTGAAAGAGAAAAGCGGACGTTGACATCACATTGTCGGGGAAAAGTCATACATGCTGATTTGTGCGCCCTGATAAACTTGTACATTAATGGTTAGTGAAGTGAACTGATTTGGTTTGTTGCTCAGGCACCTTTTTTGTACAAACGCGCACAGCCAAGTGCTGGATCTCGCCGTCAAGACAGATGCCACCAATTGCGCAACCACCAAAGAGAAGACTGTGTCAGGTCATGCTTTCTGCTGTACGCAGGTACACAGAAGGGGGCAAACTGAGTCATCTCTGCACTCTAATGACCCGATCTGATCATGATCTGGAGGATGGAACTGATTTCCCCTAATGCATAGACACAGAATAGTCATCCAACAATATTCTCACACAACTGTAAAGCTTCCCAGTTCCCAGGGTTTGAGCCAGGCAG
>NW_015261964.1:0-435 GCF_001447785.1 Gekko japonicus
AAATAAATAAATGAATGAATGAATGTAAACACACATCTATTTCAACGTCATGCCATGGGGAAATTATTATCTTTGGTCGTTTTTGTTGCAAATAAAATATCCTTGGCTCTAATCACTTGTGGTTTGTTGTATCACTTGAGCTAAACTACATGTGCTACATTTTAAAGTTACTTACACATTTGTGCTATAGCTACAGTGTAGGATTCTGCATCCTAGAGAACACCTAGATTTTTAGAAAATATGATTTCAAACCAAATGGGGGGTTCTCAAAAATGTTAAGAGTCAAAAAGAAATATTGGTGTTCCTTGCTGAGATCTCATGAGAAGACTTAGTGAGATGATGATCACCATTTGGAGTTGCTAAGACAACCCCTCACATTGTGGAGACTGATACTTCACACTGTGGAAAAGTGTTCATTGTTCTTCCCCAATGTTA
>NW_015261965.1:0-435 GCF_001447785.1 Gekko japonicus
TTATTAATTGCTGACACTTTGACAGGATCATTCTTGTTGTTCTCTGAACTCCTTACAATGTGTCGATTTTTTTTTTAACTGACAATGATCTGTCCAGAACTTCTATACATGGGGGAATTTATGGCTTCCTTTCTCTTTGAAATGCAATACCATTTAATGTGGGACTCAAAAGTCCTCAGACCTTTATTGGCTCTGGTTACAAAGGTGTACCTAATTTGTTACCCAGGCAAATCTGAATGCAGAGAAGTACTTGTTTTTTCTAAATAACTGATTATGATAGAAGCAGGGACACTGGAGAGCATTATAGGTGGCATAAGGTTAGATTTCCTTCTATCTCCTACAAGCTAGCAGGTGATGGGTAGCTAAGGTAATGACATGGTTTTGTGCCTCTCAATCTCCCGTCAGCTCAATTCAGAATACTAGCTTTTATTTTTA
>NW_015261966.1:0-435 GCF_001447785.1 Gekko japonicus
ACCCTTTTGCTTCTTCCTTTCCCCACCTACCTTTAAAACATCAGCACAGGGACAGCTACTTTGGTATTCTAACTTTGTCATCCCTGAATTTCCCTAATGGCTATGGAGTGTATTTCAGTATGTCCCAGCAAAACAAACCCATTTTTCAGCTGGCGTTGGAATGATATTAGTTACATTGATATTACTCACAGACATACATTTATCTAACATCTGATCATGTCTCCTACTTGAGCTCTAATGAAAATTTATACTTAATTAATTCCTTATGTTAGTTACACATTATCAATTCATCTGCCTACTTTCCTCGCTCTCCTCCTTTTCCCTCCCTTCCCTTCTGGCCTACTGGTAAAAGACTGGGCAGGGGTCTGTCCTTTTGTCTCTTAAGAGCTGCTTAGTAAATCACTATGTACATTAATAGCACCACAAAATTATATA
>NW_015261967.1:0-435 GCF_001447785.1 Gekko japonicus
TTCCTCCCCTGGTGTGGAAAGAACTGGGGAGCGATGAAAGAGCACAGAAGAACTTACCGGAATTCTGCCCCAATTTCCAAACATCCTTTGTGTTCTCCTTGCTCTCCACCAAGTGGAATGTAAAAGGCCCTGCATGAGGAAAGTCATCTTTGTCTTCAGCTTCTATGTGGAACAGGCCTTTCTCTGTTCCCTCACAGACTTCCAGATACGGTGTGGTGAGCTTTGGTGCATTGTCATTAATGTCAAACAGGAAAAGCTGGATGGTGCCTGTGCCAGTCTGTGGCGGCACACCTGGCAGGAAAACACACCATTATCAATTTCAGATGCTCTAATCCCCCTCCCCCAAACTGGAAGGGGACAAGAAATGTTCACTCATCAGCTAGCTTTTGAGGCATGACCCACAAAGAGATCTCCTCAGCAAAGATTTCCCACAAT
>NW_015261968.1:0-435 GCF_001447785.1 Gekko japonicus
ATTATTATTATGTATGAATATCCCATTTCTTATTGCTCTTGTATTCTTTTGTGTGCTAGTTAGTGTTTCTACTGTTGGTTAGTGACTTGATTTCATGCATTTGTATGTCTTTTACATTTATTTTTGTGTATTCACACTTGTGTGATATGTGAAATGAATTACAAGTGTACAGAGACACATGCAATTGCTAATATTATATTCTGAACCACCTTGGAAGGAGGGGTACATTTAACCCTTTCAATAGATAAGACAGACTCCATAAGACTATTTTAATGTTTCTTGGGGTCCAGGTGACACTCAGTGACTCAGTTAAGAGCAATGGAATTATACTGGACCCAGTTTTACTACTGAAGAATCAAGTTAATGCAGCTTCAAAAAATGCTTTATTCCTTCTTCCTTTAGAGTCAAAGAATCCTAGAATGTTAGAGTTGGAAG
>NW_015261969.1:0-435 GCF_001447785.1 Gekko japonicus
GCTTCTTTCATGTTCTTATGTTCTTATGCTGGACTGGAATGGGCTCAGTTGAGGTCTTCTCCATTTAGACTGGTGGTTGAATCGTCCCACCCAAGTCCATGCACAGAGGGAGGTCTGCCTGAGCGGTCCTGAGCAGAGATGCTGTCTGCTGAAGCATCCCACCTAAGTTCTGATAAGCGTCAGTGCGCTGGACCCATGGCCTCTCTGTCCACCCCGGCGCATTTGATGTCCTTTGGTGAACGGAGCAATCTGATTTCAAGGACTCGTTTCCCACGCAGGAAGTTGGCCCTGGACCCCGGCCAGCCGCCTTCCTGCACCTCTGTGTGTCCCCAGGAATGTCTCCCTCTTTGGAGGGAGTGGGGGAGAGAGAGATAGAGGCATGCGGGGCCTGCCCCCTTTTCAGGGGGTATCTCTGCTTGCAGATGTACACTGGGG
>NW_015261970.1:0-435 GCF_001447785.1 Gekko japonicus
GTCTCCATAGGATGGGGGAAGGCATCACACTTTCCCGAGTGGAGGATGCAGGCCGTTGCTTTTCAGTGGAAGCTGTTCCACATGTTGGGCTGCCCATTGAACACAGGACAACAATGACACATGGAGAAATCAAGGGCATGCATGTGTGTGCAGGCATGTAGAAATGTACAACCCTCGATTTGGAACTGGACTTAGGAAACTGAGCTATTATCTGATCCCTATCCCAACTCTTGAAAAAGGCTCGTGGTGGTCTCAATGAGGAGTGAGAGCAACCGTGGGTTGCACTACCTATCCCAGCAAGCAAAGACCAGTTTAGCCCCAATGGATTAAGTCCTTACTAATAGCTACTATTGTCAAAATGATTTTCCTCCTTCACTTCTGAGCCGTTGTGGTGTGATGGCTAGAGTGTTGGACAAGGATCTGTGAGAACCAGGT
>NW_015261971.1:0-435 GCF_001447785.1 Gekko japonicus
GAGGTTTTCACTGAACGTCAAAGGTGTCTCCTGTGTGCTTGTGTAAGTATGGCAACTAAAGTGGACAACTTGATTACTCAGAATGTTAAGCTTGTCACCTACAATACAAAAGAGTCATTAAATTGTACTCTGATTTTAAAATGGGAGACTTCCCTAATCGGCACCACTGCTGCTGGGAAAAATTAGGGATCTAGTACTTATCAAGCCAAAACAGCTGGCTGGGAAAGGGGGAGGGGGAAGTGTCAAAGCGGAGCTGCAGATGCAGGCACTTAATGCCACATTTCAGGGTGGCCGTGTATTTTAGGAGAGACAGACCTGTTTTAAATGCTCTGCTGGTTTCGGTCATGCTTAAACAAGGGAAGCCCCCAAAGAATCAGTGGCCAAGGAAACTAACTAAACTAGGCATTACAGAGGGTTGCCAGCTCTGGGTTGGGA
>NW_015261972.1:0-435 GCF_001447785.1 Gekko japonicus
TTATTCTTGTTCTCCATGAGAGAATGCAAACTGCTGAGCCTGCAAACGGGTTGGGTCCTCAAGCTTTTTAGGAATTATTGTGGTGCATCTTCCCCTTCTCTATTAGCTGCTGCTCTCTAGTGATGAGACCCCTACCGCCCCAGTCTGATCTCTGTGACTGAGTGGTTCTCTCTGAGCCCAGAAGCCCAGCAGGATTTAGCAAACAAAAAGGGATAAGAGGTTGCAGCTCCTTGTCTTAACTCCATCTCCTTGTTCAGTTGCAGGGCTTGGCCTCATTCCAGGTTGCAGACCAATGCAGTTAGGTGTCAAGCTCTTCATCCACCAGGTGAGAATTCTTTATATGAAGAGGAATTTTGAGTAGGATAGATGGTGGTGGGGGTGGCCTTAAGCCTTAAAGCAACTGTTTGGTCCCAATGAAGAAAACCTGTCACGTCT
>NW_015261973.1:0-435 GCF_001447785.1 Gekko japonicus
GCATACCAAGCAGATGATCTGCCGCTGACCCACAGCCCCTCCCATCTGGCTTAGCAATCATCAAGCACGGATTTATCTCCCCCTCCATCAGTTTGAGGCCAACAATATTCACCCTCTCATATTGGCCAGTAACTGCTGCTTAGCAGTTTCCCAGTTTTCTCCATCTCCTATTTGGAATGGGTACCTAAGCCAGTAAACCAAACCACAGTCTCCTAATACCATTACCATAAGGGACACTGTTGCCATGTAGGGCAGACCACTCACTGTTGTGCCCCCCTTATAATTCTAGCTGCCGTCACCCTGGGTTAAATTCAGCCCCTCACTAGTGGGATTGACCGAGGCGGATGCCACTGGGGAGTATCACTTTGGCATGCCAAGTAGCCAGGGCAGGCAGGTCAGAAAATGTGCAAAGTTTTGGGCACCACATTTTAGGAA
>NW_015261974.1:0-435 GCF_001447785.1 Gekko japonicus
TATGTTTCCAAAATTCCACTGGAATCTATGTTTGGATGCTACATCTTTGGAACATAGTCACCTTGTCTGGAGATGCTGCCACCACTTCAGGTCAACACATTTGGCAGTCAAATTTACCTCATCTGATAGCTAGTCTCCAGATTTTTTCAGTTCAGGGGCAAACTGCTTGAATGACTTATGAACAGATTTTGTGGTTGCATACTATCTGTGCTTGCTAGCTTTGAGCTGCTTGAGCATGTAAAGATAGACAATCAGAGCAGTCCTTGCACATGATGCCATGGGTTACCATGTAGAAAATGCAAAGAAGGACTTTTCCAGAACAGTTTACCCTCCATTACAGGGATCATGTGGCAGTTTTTGTTGTTGTTTTTGTCCAGCATGATAAGCTTGTACTTTAGTGGGTTTATGATCTAGGGGAGCGGTGGCACAGTGGGT
>NW_015261975.1:0-435 GCF_001447785.1 Gekko japonicus
TGGGATCATCACATTTTAGTAATCCCTGCACAGGATCATTGTATCAGGTTCGTCCAGACCCAGCTTACTATGGTTCCTACAGAGATGTTGAAAACACATTTTTGCTAAAGAAAAAGTTCAAGAACTGATTAGTGAAATGTTTGTGTGCAGGGAGAGGTACTTTGCCTTGTTTCTGATTTCCAAAAGAACACCTCTGATTTTTTTTAACTTGACACTTCTTCACTGAAGTAGTTTGTTTTACTTAAATCTGTTGGCATTATTGTTGCGGCATCTTCCTCTCTTCCTCTTTCACCAACATTACTTCCTACTCCTCATATGATCAGCACAAAGGCCTGGAAACAAGATGAGTCGTAGCATCGTTCTAGTGTCATGAAGCAGGCAATATCTTTGCTGAGGGGCTGTGAATCAGTGCATGAGAGAAAGGAGCTGACCCCA
>NW_015261976.1:0-435 GCF_001447785.1 Gekko japonicus
CCCCCATGGCAGCATAGCTGACACTTATTTACAGAATTGCTATGTGACTTCTCTAGGACCTGCCTGAGGCAGCTCACAACAAAAATCAAACAAGCCAATACAATAAATCTATAAAAATGATAAGCCAAAACAGGTGACATGGTTCCCAAGGAGGAGGAAGAACCTAGACTTGCAATCACCTCTCTTTCTGTGTTCACTGGGCCACTGGGCACAGCCGGGTTCTGCCCTGTGATCCATCAGAGTCCATTTCATCCAGTTCTGCATGATGAAGCATCATCTCTTTGTTCCCGTGCTCCATCGCCTGAGCCTCCAGACCTGGCCACCCTATTCTGGTGTAACACAGTCTCTGGTCTGGCGCACCACTGATGGAACCAAAAAGGGAATTTAACCAGTTGTGGGAAATGACTTAGTTATCCAACAGCTCAGAGTCAATCC
>NW_015261977.1:0-435 GCF_001447785.1 Gekko japonicus
TCATAATCTCCAGGTTTTTCCCAACTTGGAGTTGGCAGCTCTAGGACTGGATCACACAGCTCACAGTGCTACTGAGCAGTTTCCCTTCCCTCCAGCACACACTGATTTATCATTTGAATGTTGAAACCGGTCAGGCCTTGAGCTGTGGGCATTCAGGACAACTAATTGTGTAATGAAGCCAATATAGTGTCAATGCACTAACAGCTCTTGGATAGATCTCTCCAATGACTGTGCTATGCTGGTACCCTGATAATGCTGGTATGACATGGTCATAGCTTAGTAAGCACCCTGTGCCCTCACAGTAGAGCAAGGGAGGGGAGAGTATCGATTTAATCTACAGAGCATAGCAACACTAGCAGAGTCCATGGGTGACAACAACCAATCATGGAGTGACATGATAATGATACTATTAAGATGAGGCAGATATGAAAAGAG
>NW_015261978.1:0-435 GCF_001447785.1 Gekko japonicus
CCTGGTTACCACACTTCAGACTCTGATTCATGCTGCCTTTTGCACAGACAGGTGTTTTGACTGATTGTGCAAAATCAGGAGCTTCAAGACAGTCAGGGCACAGGAGAAGCAGCAGGGGTGGGTAGGGCAGGGCGTGACAGAGGTAAAGATAAGTTATCTAGCCAGAACACGTTGACTGGGCGTACCACTGCCTTTGACTGTGTCCCACTCCTAGAACATCCTGTATGCAGACGAGTCAGAAGGAGCCCCCGTGAAAGTGATCGACTTTGGCTTCGCTCGCCTGCGGCCCCAGAACTCGCAGCCCATGCAGACGCCCTGCTTCACTTTGCAGTATGCCGCACCTGAGCTCTTGCAGGACGGGGGTTACGACGAGTCCTGCGACCTCTGGAGCCTGGGTGTTATCTTGGTAGGTGTCCCCGGGGGACAATGGCCCTC
>NW_015261979.1:0-435 GCF_001447785.1 Gekko japonicus
CCCCCCCCCCGCCGGCTCGTCCTCACTAGAGGCTGCGCATGCACAGACAGACACAAACAGATAGAACGGGGACACCTGGCGGGTGGGGAAACAGCCTGGTGCACCTCCCTGCCACCTGGCTTCCTTTCCTTTTAATTAAGCCTCAATGTTTTCAATTAGTATGCGTAAATTTGCAATACCCTTTAATTTCCCCCTCCCTCCAAGAGCTACGGCACATCGTTTTCTCTTCCCTGTCTTAAGATGAGAACAGCCTTCCTTTCCAACACCTGTTCAGTCACTTGGGAAACCTCTTCAGATATTCAAAGAGCATAGAATGGATGTGCTGAAAAGGACTGGGACGGTGGCAGCGTGCATTGCCCCTGACCTATGCGCATTCTCTTTCACAGATGAAGGAGTATGCATGTACAGATGTATGCAGGTTCAGGGCTCCTGTAC
>NW_015261980.1:0-435 GCF_001447785.1 Gekko japonicus
CCCTTCCAACCCTGACATTCTATGATTCTAACTGCGCCCCAGATAATGCAGAAGCCGCTGGACGCTTACAATGAAGAGAGAATTTAGGATTGTGGCCCACTATTCATCAAACATGGTTGTAAGGCTCGTTTTAACAAGACAGGGACGGCCTCAAGTTGTGGGGGCAGGAGAAGTATAAATGGAAAAAGGAAAAATAAATCAAATGCAGGCTTATAGTTGTTACACACCAAGCCCAAGTAGTCTTCTTCACGCTTAAAATAAAGGCAAAGAGCTAGTCACTGATCCACCACCCTGTCGTAATTGGAGGACACAGACAGGTGTGATGACTGGTTTCTATTTATTTTATTTTTAGTCATCAACTATAGATGAACTGTATTTTAAATTTCTATAACGCTGTAAATCGGCTAGAGCCTGCTCGCAGGATAGGCGATTTAT
>NW_015261981.1:0-435 GCF_001447785.1 Gekko japonicus
CAGGGTTGTTTTTGAGAACCATGCATTGCACTCTGAATTCCCTGGAGAAAAGGAAATACAAAACTGCGTTATGCAGACATTTATGTGGGGTAGAGAAGACATCAGCCCTTTGATGGGCCTACTGGGGCAATATCATATCACACTGTGGTACAGCAGACTACCAAAATGCAGCTTGGGCCAGTGAAGGAAGTAGTACTGGCCTGTCTCCCTTGACAGGAGGCTGGTCCTTTCCCCCTCTCCACCAGTTCAAAGTGAAAGGAAACTATTGCCTGTACAGTGTCATGCTGTCAACATAGTCACAATGTGATTCCTGATTAGCTGGGACGAGGAAGGGGGGAAATGGCAACCAGAGCAGCAGACCAAATGTCTGACAATAGTCACAGACTAAAAAGTTATGTTTCTTTTTAGGGTGATTACCTGCCGTGGCTAGCCCAA
>NW_015261982.1:0-435 GCF_001447785.1 Gekko japonicus
TGTAAGTGAAAATAGTATAATTTTAGCAAACTCTATGCTTTCTGTGTAAATTAAAGTGATCAGGAGGGAGAAGAGACATGCACCCTACAAATGTAAAACTGTTTAACCTGAGAACTGTACTTCTGTCAAGAGTCTGGGAATCTCCAACTCAAAATTCTCAAGATCCACAAAAAGAGAACACCACACATTTCTTTTGAGGAAGCCAAGGAATGCAACCTGCTTCACACTATAGTACTGATGCATCTTAGATCTGCTGTCTTCCCTTCCCTCACATTGTGTCTTCTGTGACAGAACATACAATAGGCACCAAGAACAATAGGGCTGAGAAAACATCAGTAAGTATTTGCAAGGCCGGGTGAGATGATGATCATCATCACATTTATATCACACTTTTCAGCTTCACATGAACTCTTTTGTTGTAATCCTTACAACAGC
>NW_015261983.1:0-435 GCF_001447785.1 Gekko japonicus
CCTCTTAATGTGTGCTGTGGTTTTGTTCGGTTGGGTTTTTTTGTAGAATTAAAGCTAGACTTCCCAAGCTTCTTTTCCAGACAATTAAGAGTCGATCACGTACTTGTGAAGGCTGTTGATTGTTTTTATGCAAAAGGTAGGCCTCCCCCCCCAAAAAAAAAGAAGTGCCAGATATATCAGCAGACGCTTCCCCATATCTTAAACCTATTAAATGAAATGTGAACACCCTTGGGCACCTGCTGGGAGGCATCTGTTATCTTTCCGATTCTCTTCTGGATTGCTCATTGTAGCAAGACGGAGCCAGTCCTTAATGAAAGTGAAAGTGCAATACCGTCTGTTCAGTGTTGCCGGATTTGACAGGAAAAGGACTCGCGCTTGGATTCCTTTCCCCCTTTCAAGCATGCCTGATAAGACACCATGCAGTCAAAGCTCCTG
>NW_015261984.1:0-435 GCF_001447785.1 Gekko japonicus
TCCTTGTACCTGTAGAAACTCTCTGTTGGATACAAGGCAATGTCTGAATGCAGCTTTCATTTACACTGTATGCATGCAGATTTCCATTATTGGCTCATGGTGATGTGCTAACCAGGTTTCTTAATGCTCCTCAATCTTCTGAACTAAATGAATGGATGTACATCCTCCAAGCTGAGACCAGTTAGATGTAGTTACATTTTAATATTTTAAAGTAAAACTCGGCATTATTTATTTAGCACTTTAATATTCCGGTGTGCCAAGTAAACCCTCCAACAAAACTAGTTATACTTTGAGTCTGGCATGTTCAAAAGACAGTCATCTGTGGCCAGTGTCAGTAAGTGTGTTAACAGGGTGTTTGACAGCTCCACTGGAAGGTTTTTAGGGGAGCTGCATGATTGGTTTGTGCAGCATTTCCTCAGATATTATGAGTGACAA
>NW_015261985.1:0-435 GCF_001447785.1 Gekko japonicus
CATTCTGGTGAGCTGCACATACAGTCTTTCCTGCTGGATCAAACTCATAGAGCATCTGATTCCCCAACCCCAAAATGAAGACACCAGATACAATGCATGGGTTAACCTGGGTTTATTAATTACAATATGAACTGCTGTTTAAACTCACCTTCCCCCATCACACAAGCACTCCACTGTTGCTCCAAGCTTGACCTGGCCACAGGACTTTCCTGCTGTTCCCCACCAGCACAACACTTGCTCAGAGAGATGTTTCCCATCCACCACCCCCACGTCCCCATTCCATGCAGTATACAGTTCAAGTGCTGATGTGCAGAACCAAGGAATTAATCTCCCCAGCCCTCTGGGGCCATGGAGCCCTCAGCGGCTGGTTTGGGTGCCTCCCCTGCCACTATTTGGGCAGAAACGTGCTTCTCCGGCTTGCCTGGGGTGAAATCT
>NW_015261986.1:0-435 GCF_001447785.1 Gekko japonicus
ACAGAGAAGGGCAGGAATACTGCACAGTATGAAGCCCTCAATCCCTCAGTCATGTGGCCGATGCACATCATAGATTGGGTCTGTGGTCTCCACCTGTGTAATGGACAGATGTGAGCTATGGGTTCCCCTCAATTTCTGCACATTCAGTGCCTGACTTAAGTCAGGACCGTGGTGTGTATGGCTTTGGCCTCCTCCCTATGCCATTTATCCAATCTGAAACAGCCCCAGTGTATGTGTGGGGGTGCTATTTCACCTGCAGGGGAAATCCACAGAATATATGAGTTTCCCAGTTGGCCAAATAGCACCCATCGGGGCTGTTTCAGATTGGGAAAACTGTGTGGAGAAGAAGCCCCTCCTCCATGTGCAGCATGGTCCTGAGCTGAATCAGGCACTGTGCATGTGGAAATTGGGCAGAACCAGCAACTCGACTGTTGC
>NW_015261987.1:0-435 GCF_001447785.1 Gekko japonicus
CTTTACACGGCAGCTGATCCAGGGTGCCCCACTCTCTCCTGTGTGATGTTGTCGGGTGCTGCCGTTGCCGGTTCGTGGCCATGAGTTAAGAAGCAGTCCCCGACTACTCCTTTTTAAAACTCCACCTCTGCACGTTGCATCCAGAGAGGAATCCCAGCTGTCGTGCGTCTGGTTCGCAAGTGTTTCATTCCCACACATGGCCAGGCAGACTTCTCAACTGAGGCCCCTTTTCGCTTTTATTTCCCTCCCCCAGATCACAGAGCCCAATCATAAGTTAAAAGGACTGCTTGGTAACAGCTGGTGGTGATGGACACCCTTGGTCTGTTGTCATAGGCTGGTGGTTCTTTCGAGGAAAAGGTTATTGGCAATTCCGTTAAGTAGGCCCCAACTTCTCGGTCCAAGATGACCTTGAGCAATCTCTGGCTCTGTGTCCTC
>NW_015261988.1:0-435 GCF_001447785.1 Gekko japonicus
TGCACAGGACTGAAATACTGCAACACATTAGAAATCAATTTATATTGACAATGTGTCTTTTAATCTGTTCTAAGCATGTTTAATTATTGTTTCTTAACTGGGAACGAATACTTTGTCGCACGTATGACGTACAAGATCCAAAAGTAAGTCTTTGTTTTTAAAAAGTTTGGTAAACGAAGTTTTAATACAGTCCACACATATTTGCAAGCTTACATTTTAAATGAATGAAAGGTTGCCCATAATCTCTGCTTTGTCCTTAGACAAGCATGCAGGGGTTTCAGCAGGGCTTGCTCAATACAGTTTGTTTGGAGAATGGCTGTCCCCCAGAATCCTGTCTGCTGCTGCTTAAAATATTTGTGAAGCCCTGATATTCACGTACAACAATGAAGTTGTCTTAGGCTGTAATCCTATGCACACTTCTTTAGGAGTAGAAAA
>NW_015261989.1:0-435 GCF_001447785.1 Gekko japonicus
CAGCTTGCAGTTAGCCAAATTCCACACCTGTGAGATAAAAAGAACAGAACTCGATAAAGACATCTTTCAAGACATCGCCAAAATGTACAGGGAGGCTTACAGGTGAGTTCTTCTTAAGAAATGGGGATACCAGCAAAATCCATTTGTAGGATGTCATTCAAGCATGTGCTTGGTTGAGGTTTTCATGAAAAAAAAATAGCCATGGAAGCTCTCAATTCAATGATCTCTGCAAGAGTAGAGAACGTCAACCTTTGGCTTCATCCCCTTAAAGCAAGACCAGTCAGTCCTCGCATCAGTAAAAACACAAAAAGGGATCTGGGGGTCAGGCCTACACAAGCTGGTGTGTCCAGAGAACAAACATAGCATCTGAACCAAGCACTGGGCGATCCAGGGTCCACCCACTGTGGCACTACAGAGAAAGGCTAGAGGTATAAC
>NW_015261990.1:0-435 GCF_001447785.1 Gekko japonicus
AGAAGAAGGCTGAAGCTGAAAAATCTAGCAAATCAGCTAATTGACGCAAGTGCGGCAACTCCTCCAAGGCTGCTAGTCTGTGAGGAAATGTGTGTCTATAAAGCAGGCAATTACCTAAATGCCTCGTTCTATCTTTCTTTCCCTCAGGAACACACTGACAATGTAGAATCCAAACGCCTTTCCTTAAAACCACAGCTTTCTTTATGCAAGCTTCTACTATGTGTTCTTCACCTACATTTGGGAGGGAAAAGAAGCAAATTTTGTTCTATCATATTGTACTGAACTCTGATTAGAAGTCCATGTATGCATAAATCCAGCATTCTGGGACTAGAAAATTGGGGAGGAAGAGGTTTGTTAAATGCTTAAATTTCATGCTTGTGGGAAAGTTCAGTTTTATAAAACTTCCAAAAGGCTGACATGTATGAAAAGTGGAGG
>NW_015261991.1:0-435 GCF_001447785.1 Gekko japonicus
ATTAAAATTGGTTGTTTTATCTTATTAAATTATATTAGCACAAGCACTTGAAGACCTTTGTCCAGACACAAGGATCCATATGAAGGGATAGCCAGTGGGTGGCATTTGTTGGTGGGGTGGAGCAGTACTATTTCAGGAACAGTAGTTCAGCTTGGACTCAGTATCTGTGCAGCGCAATACTATATGTGCTCACTGGGCTTAGCCCAAGAGCCATAAGACTGCCACCTCAGTCTACACTCCCTTTAGCGTACTGCTAAGGCAGTAAGGATGACGGTTTCTAGTTCTTGAGTATATGCTTCTGCCTCAAGAAAGGATCCTATCCCAGTAGTGTCAACTGGTATGTCTAGAACTTGAAAGCTGGAAAAAATACAGTCTGTATTCCCTTCATTCCTTCCTGCATACTTCAGGATTTGTTGTTGTTGTTCAGTTGCACAG
>NW_015261992.1:0-435 GCF_001447785.1 Gekko japonicus
CTTTCTTCTGCAGATGACCAGGTGCTTGTGCCTCCTCCAGATAACCATTTGCTCATGTGGAGACAGGGAGTACTTGCCAGTGCTTGCGCCCACTCTCCCACCCCAGTGAATGTGTAGGGCTGTCGTTGGTAGCAGTCTACTCTGACTGACAGAGTTTTCACATCACCTACTACCTGACCTTTTCAACTGAAATTCCCAGAATTGACGCTGGGAATTTTTATATGCAGAACAGCTTCTCAACCACTGATCCATGGGCTTTTCCCAAATAACTTCTATTATTCTATGGCTGCTACTAAATTTGCAAAATATATGTTTTACTTTGCACTCCAATTTGGTGAAAAAATAACTGTTCATGTTTTCTGTGAAGGCTTTGGGTTTATTTGAGGACACAGCAATTTGGGAATGGAAAACAAGTTGTTGTTCAGTCGCACAGTC
>NW_015261993.1:0-435 GCF_001447785.1 Gekko japonicus
CTTCCTTGGAAACAATATATTCAGCACAATAGCCTTAAAATATGCTCATTAAAGCTGGATTCAAACCCCTGCCCTTTGAAATAAGTAACACGTGGGACATGGCTTAATCCCAATAAAAATAAATGCATCAATTAAGAGTTTTGGAGGTCATGCATACACTCAGGTCAGTCACCTACAATTTCAAATTTTGAGGGTTGAAACAGCAAGTGCCCCACTATGTATGTATTTCCATTACCCTTTTGACTCACCATACCTATAAACGTAAATATTACAAAATGCCTTGGAATCTTTTCTACCTACCAGCCCAGGCAAACTGCATCAAGGACTGAAATTTTAGAACTGGGAAGAGGGTTCATGGAAACCTCGCCATGTTTCCTGTAAATAATTCACCAGGCCCACTTTCTGCAAACAAATCCTTGCGTAAACAAGCATCCA
>NW_015261994.1:0-435 GCF_001447785.1 Gekko japonicus
GGTACTGAAAAGTGGGGTATAAAAACCAATTTCACCCTAATGGACATTTTTAAATGGCTAAATCTCCCTCTAAAATGGCCTCAGTGGCCACGGGTTGTCCCTGTGGCCATTGTGACTTCTACTTTGGGCTTTAGCTGACTGGACCAGTAGGACAGAATCCATTATCTGATAACTATTAGATTTTTATCTCATTTCTCCAAGGAGATGTGGAAAGTGCACAAGGTCATCTGCTCTACTTTATCTCACAACCACCCTGTGAGGTAGGCTGGTCTGAGAGTGTTCAAAAGGCCGGAGGTCATCGAGAGAGCTTCACGGCAGAGCAGGGCTTTGAATGCAGTCTTAGACCTGCACTCTAACTGGTGGACTTACAATCAGAATTCAGTAAGATGAGGCCAAGTGAACCCATGGAGCAATGGAGGGACAGAAAGAGGGAAA
>NW_015261995.1:0-435 GCF_001447785.1 Gekko japonicus
GTTTTCTGTTGTATGTTTTATTATTTTGTTTTACCGTAAGTGAAGAAAAAATAGGCGTCTGGAAGACAATAGAGGAGGATTTGATGCAGGTACTATCTATGAATGGGACAAATTCGACGGCACAAAATGGAAGTATGGTAATTATGGCTCCTCGGATAATTTGGCTAGGAATTATTTTTATACGAAAAATGCTTGCTTACAATACTTTAGTTAGAAGGGCTTGTAAAGTGGGGTACACCGTTGAGTGGACACGCAGTAAAATCTGGCTATTAGAAGTTTATCAATCTACTCTTCAGACGATATGACTACTCAACCTATAAACCTTATTTCTTTGAATTGTAGGGGTTTGAATAATTATATTAAGAAAAAGAGAATAATTACTGCCCTAACAAGCCAAAAACATGACGTAATCTTTTTACAAGAAACCCACTTGAA
>NW_015261996.1:0-435 GCF_001447785.1 Gekko japonicus
GCTTACAGAAGTAGACACCCATGCTTGGCAGCTGGGTTATAAAGTTTTCGTTATTTACAGGGCATATCCTGATGGTTTTGTTCATCTGGGAGTGTGTGATCCCTGCCAAGTGAGAGAGGCTGGCTCAGCCCCACATTACTGCCCATGGATAGATATTATTCTTTTGTTCTACAGCTGCTGCCTCTGGTCAAACAGGTTTCTGATGCAAACCCACCCCACCCCCTGCAGCTGACTAGAGGGGGAAAAGTAGAACACTTTATCTGTTTTAAATTGCCCTTAATTTCTATCTTCAGATTTATTATTTTGCTTTGAAAACAATTGCAATAGCATCAATTTCTGAAGCATCTACATTTTTTAAAGTATTTCTTTTTCCATTTTATTTCCTAATTCTTGGGGTGGGGTGGGATTTCCTTTGTTATAACCAGTATCATTTAC
>NW_015261997.1:0-435 GCF_001447785.1 Gekko japonicus
CAAGCTACAAAACCAATTAAAACAAAACTACCCTTTCTTACAATAAAAGGATCAGTCCTTCCATCTGTTTGTCTGGGGCACATATAACGTATCTGAAAATGAAGCTAGGAGCCTCAAACTTGGCCATCACCTTCAGGATGGTCATGGGAGCTGCGGTACCAACTCTACCCAGGATGCAGCTATTGGGTCTGTCAGGAAACTTACATGTAGCCATGTGAGTAATGTGATTTTTACAGAGAACAAAAAGCAGCTCAATGAGGCTGTCTGAGAATGCCTTTTAAGTGTCCGCTGCAGTTGCAAACAGAAAAGAGCTGGTGCATGTCTGTAAGGCATCATGTATGATGGAAAGTCCATGTGTTGTTCCCCAGCAAATACAAGGACTTTGCAATGTGTCGCTAGAGCGACATAGAACATAAGAAAAGCCCTGCTGGATCA
>NW_015261998.1:0-435 GCF_001447785.1 Gekko japonicus
TGCACTCTAACTTTGTTCTGTTGCTTCAGGCAACACGGCTGTTCACCTTGATCTATCTCACAGAAGAAAAATATTGTCACAGAGGAAAGATAGAAGGGCTTGTTCTAAGAAAAGTGATCAAAGCCTATACAGTTATGCAGGCAGTCTCTTACATTCCTTTTTTTGGGAGGGGGGGACCTTACAGCAATAAGCACACCCCTGTGTCCTGGATTATGGTGAGGCTCTCTGAACTACTTCCATCCACCTTTCATACTAACCTAGCCTGTTGATTCACACTTGCCAGGCTTGGTGCTAATACTTTCTTCCTTTTGGAGGCTGAGAATAAGAAACCATGGCCCTTTTTACAGCTGCTAAGCAGTAGGCTTAATCAAAGGGAATTAGTGAATGTATTCTGAAGGCCACAACAATGGCCACCTGACAACGCCATTACTAGGC
>NW_015261999.1:0-435 GCF_001447785.1 Gekko japonicus
CACAAACAATGAAATGAGTACCATTGGTCTAGGGTTACAAATTTAGCCACTAGCCTGTTCAGCTGTGCCAATAACAATTCCTATCAAGCAAACAGAACGGAACTTCAACAAAAAGTGATCCTTTTTTCCTTTCAGTAAATGTGTGGGCAAGAAACAACAAACCATTTTCAGAGTACTTTCTGGCACAAGCATAGTGCACCAGCTTCAAATGGCCAATTCCTGGAATGATCAGGACATTCTGAAAATCCCCACTTATGCTGGTGTGGTACAAAACCACTGCGTGATGTCATGCTACCTCACAAGTAGAGCTTCTCACTAGACGCAGAGAAAGAACTGTGCAATAGGGATGGACACAAACCAAACGATAAAGCAAAATTCATATAGAATTTTGCCCTGTTCGTGGTTCGGGAACAGAAGTTCATGATGGGTCTACCA
>NW_015262000.1:0-435 GCF_001447785.1 Gekko japonicus
AAAGGCCTGTAAATGTTGGCTGAGATTTTAGCATTCCACAGGAAAGTCTGAATTATCTCCCTGGTCATTCTCCTTTCTAGGCTCTTAAAATAAAATTGTTCTTGCATGAAATCTTAATTGAGCTGAAACCAGGAAGCTGGGTGATGCTGAAAGCATAGCTGTTCTAAATTCTGTAAATGCAAAGAGATGAAACAATGCAGCAGTGAATGTGAACGTTTTGATTATATGTCCAACAAATGGCCACAGTATATAAACAATTATGGACTTTTGTTTTGTGTCTGCTTCAGCTCTAGAGCAACTACTTTCAGAACTTGAAGGTTTTCTGAAGATACTGGACAAGGAAAATCTCAGCAGCACTGCCATAGTGAAGAAGAGCTTTCTCTCTGATCTCCTTAGGCTCTGCACAAAATCAAGTGGTAAGCATATTCTTATTAA
>NW_015262001.1:0-435 GCF_001447785.1 Gekko japonicus
AGGGGTGAATTGCAGGGGTCTTTCTTTGGGGCAGGGATTTTATTTATTTTTTTTAAAGTAAAGAGATTCTCACTGCTGACACCTTTTCTTTCTGGTCCCAGCGGTGCTACTGCAGGGGTTGAAAGTGGGACAGAAAACTTTCCTTTCCACTCGCCAGAGCGACACTTACACCAGTGGCAAGGCCCAGTGTGTGGAAGCTGGAGGGACCTTGGCCTGCCCCGAGGATGCTGCTGAGAACTCTGCCCTGCAAGAGCTACCACTGAAGGATGCCATGTTTGCTCTTATCGATGTAACCGACATCCAAAGGGAGGGCAAATTTATGTATGCAAATGGGGAGCCGGTGAGCTACACACACTGGAAAGAAGGAGAGCCCGATAATGCCCACGGAATCAAGGACTGTGTCATTATCGTACCTGAATTTGGACTGTGGAATGA
>NW_015262002.1:0-435 GCF_001447785.1 Gekko japonicus
ACTTTGTGAAGCACAAACTGACCAAAATACATGATGATGAATCAGCCGGTTTGCGCTCATCCCTAGTCTTAGACTACTACCTGCATGTGCTGGAAAGCTGCAACATTATGTAAAATAACATAACCCTAAATCCCAAGCAGCTATGCCATTTATAACCCCCCTTCATCCCTGTACAAGCACACACACACTTTCCCCCCTTTGTTACTACTAAGAAGAGAAGCAAAGAAAAAAAGGGAGATAAGAACCGAGAAGCCTCCTGCCAAAGAATAATAGCTATGCTCACTGTTGATCTCTGATTTCTCTTTGTTTCAGCTGTATCTCCTGCCATGACCTGTCTTAAAAGTGCATCACTTGCATGTGTGAAGAAGCTAATTAAAACTGGAATACAACGGAAAAAAAATAATTCTGGAACACTTTGCTCAAGAGATTTTTTTT
>NW_015262003.1:0-435 GCF_001447785.1 Gekko japonicus
CATTTCCAATCCCTTGTGCTGCCCCTTCTTGTTCTGTTACCTTCCCCGTACCACCTCCTGATGGTCTCTGCCTCTTATGCCTGGGTCTTCCCTCCTGAACACTTGTGTTGTGTTGCAGTTGGTACCTAGCCCAAGGTCATTATCTCCAATAACAATAAACTATATACAATCCCATTTTCTTGCCAGCACCTCCATCAGTACTGAGTTGACTATAGGCTCTTTGTTTGAGGGACTTAAATTGTTTGGGTGCTATAAAGTGGGTACCATGTGGTGTTTAGTGCATTCGTTGAGTAGCATTCACACAGGTATTGCTTCAGCACTTAGCTATGTACTAGATAACAGCCCTCTGGAATGCCTAGTCTAGTGTTGGCCTCTCAGGGGTGGCACTTCACCCTCATCCTTCCTCCCCCACCTGCACTAACTCTTCCCAGTCAT
>NW_015262004.1:0-434 GCF_001447785.1 Gekko japonicus
AGCCTCTTTGAATTACTGCAAGATTCATGGCAAGTTCTGCTGCACAGAACCCACAAGCTGAGTTTACATGTGCTTTTGTGTATGCTTGGTGGGGAGGGCTATGGCTCTGTGGCAGAGCATGTGCTGTGTAGTCAGAAGTGACGTAGAAGAGCCTATAGCGTCTCCAGGTAAAGGCTCTTAGGTGGTGGGAGAGACCTTTCTTGGCCTGACAGCCACTCTGCCCATTAGAGAAAACAGTCTAGTGCTTGGCTGTCTGATTCAGTATACGGCAGCTTCGTATTACTGTATGTAGCTTCGTATACAGCTGATACAAACCAACTATTGTAGTGTTTTATTTTTATTTCTTCATTTGTTCCCTGCTTTTCTTCCTATTGAAGATCCAAAGTGGCTTACAACATTCTCCACTTCTCTGTCTTATCCTCACAACAACCCTG
>NW_015262005.1:0-434 GCF_001447785.1 Gekko japonicus
CAATGCCAGATTACAAGTATCTGGGCTAAAACCCTTATGTCCAATGCATACATACCTCCAAATGTATGGAGCACACTTGTGGTAGGAAAGCAAAACTGGAAATCCCTTACACACACAATCACATCAGGCATGGCTGTCCCACTTCTGGGTCTTTCTCACATTCATGCCTCAGCCAAAATGTGCAAAGAGAGTCTATGAACACAGGGCTAGTCCATGTGAGTTGCCAAGTGCCACTCTGCTAGCAGAAGTGTGGGAATTCTGACAGAACCGTTGGATGCAAGCCATACAATCTACACAATTGGAAGGATGTATGAATAGGTTTTAGTGCCTTTGTCATTTGCACTTTCAGAATCAGAAAGTGGTGACTCAGATATTAAACAGATACCAGGAGCAGATACTAGGAATAGATTGCAAATAATACTGCAGGGGGGAAA
>NW_015262006.1:0-434 GCF_001447785.1 Gekko japonicus
AAAAAACAAAACCAACTCAAACCCAGTTGTAGGGTCCCCCCTTCCTGTTATCCTTACTCTTTCCAAACATATTACTATCAATTATCAGTTTTCATTCAGTATTTCAAATAATCTTTATTGCATTATCCCAATTATCTGTTTCTTTCTTACCTATCCTTACTCCTTTCCCCAACAGAGACCCCAACAACCCCAGCTTCGCTCCTCAACTTCAAACATCTCACATTACACAAGTTTCTTTAAAGCACAAGTGATTCTCTAATCTTAATAAACACTTTCCATTCACTTTAAAGTGAACCTATAACATCATAGACCTAGACTCTCCATTCTCTTTTGCGTCTTGCCATACTGTTGCAATATTATTATTCTTAATTTCTCTTCTATTTTGATTTTTTCTGGTTTCAATCCTGTGTCGCTGATCTTTATACTCTTTGTCT
>NW_015262007.1:0-434 GCF_001447785.1 Gekko japonicus
TGTATTATCAGGACTCTGAGGACAAAGGAAGGGGGATAATTGCCTTATTTAATAAACAAGATGCAATTGTCCTGTCTCCAGAGAAAATACTCCCCCGTCCCACTTTGGTAGCCGCGTTTCTAGTGCATAACAGCATGGGTTGTCAGATAGATTATTGTAACGGTCCAAGTTGAGACAGGTAAAAACATTCTATAGTAATACAAATCCCAATTGTATCCTTTCTGCTAAGCTGTAGTTAAAGCAAAACAGAACAGGATGTCAAGAGAAGTGGTGCACCAGTTATTTGAAGTCATTGACTGTATTAGTACTCAGGAAGGAGGTGATATGCAAGGTAGGGGCCCTTTCAGTAAAGAAAGTATCTATGTCTTCCAAATCACCATTAGTCAGAAAACTGTACTTACAATTCATTCCTAAACAGAGTTACACCCTTCTAA
>NW_015262008.1:0-434 GCF_001447785.1 Gekko japonicus
AAAAAAACACTATTTAGTTGTGGGATTTTGAGCCCCCCCCTTTTTAAAGAAAGGATTAAAAAAAAACATTGGCAAAAAAAGTCTCTACCACTGAAATTAATGGGTTTTATACGTTCTTAAGTTTTGGATGAGATGTGCTCCTGCTGTATATCCTAGAAGACACATCAAGGTAACTAAATTTGGGGGTATTGGAGAAGGGACCCCTTTGGAGTAGGAGGCCGCAGTCCTGTAAATACCTGTGTCTGCAAGAGCAAAACATTGGCCCCATGGGAAAATACTACCTCCTGCTTTACTACCAGCCTCCCATCCTATTGGGAATTGTCTGGGTTATTTGTATAAACAAACAGGAACACCCCTTGCCATTTGACAAGCTTAACATTCCCTTCTTGGTAAGTGGGGGCCAAACCAGGGGAGGACCATCTAGATCTGAGAAT
>NW_015262009.1:0-434 GCF_001447785.1 Gekko japonicus
CTGCCTCTGGGGGGCTATTCTTGGTGTCTTGCGGCACAAGCAGTGGGGAGCGTGCGGAGACCCTCTGTGGGCACTGCCCAGTGGAAGGGCTCTCCTCACCTTGTGGACCTGCAGCGGATGGGGCGAGGAGTGCAGGGACCCTTGGGCCTTGCCAGCCTTGGGGCGCAGGGCAGACGTGCGGAGCTGAATCTCCCAGGGCTGGGCGTCCTCCCCCCTCCCTGCCCAGAAGCCACTTCGCCCTCGGCAGTGGCGAGGCGGCTTCCGCCATCCTACCCGAGGCACAGCGCTGGCCACCAATTGCGCGTGTCCCAGACGCATGGCCATGCTCCCCCTTCCCGGCGCTGGACTGCTGCAGGGAAGGCAGGTGAGCAGGCAGGAGCGATCAGTCAGTTTCCAGGCCTAGCGGCCCTCCTTCCATCCGGGCAGGGATGCGT
>NW_015262010.1:0-435 GCF_001447785.1 Gekko japonicus
TTTCTATGAAACGACCCCTGCTTTTATCACCATTAAGTAATTACAGCCAGACCCCTGTATGAGCAGGATTAAGGCAGAAATTTTTGCAAGACAAAAGAGGATAGGAGTTGCTCCTTGTGTCAGAAATTATCCCCTGATCATAAAACGGGACCACATATGTGTTGTCTTAGTATCTCATCCAGGGCACAAGGTTGGTGCTCCCAGTGTGTTTGAAGGTCACACTGTAAATAAACTCACCTGTAAACAGTCTGGCTTAACCTAATTTCCGAACTGGGATGCCTATCAGGAGAAGATTCATTCCTAAAAATGGACTCCATTTCTGTTGATAGAGCTCCTTTCTCAAAAGGATTTCAGCAGACCCTGGAGTCAACTAATTGTTCTTCAACAGAATTCTACAATCCAAGTTTTTTGTGAACTTAGGCAGATCATGAGAGG
>NW_015262011.1:0-434 GCF_001447785.1 Gekko japonicus
CAAACTGACATACCTTCCATTTTTCTGGATATTTTTTTCCCTCCCGGACATTCTTATCTGGGTGACAGCCACAGTGCTGAGGAACAGGTCTAGGAATAAAGAGGTTTCATATGCTGTACTCTGCAGCTTCAGTTCCATTCGCTCCAAAGCAACATTAAGTTAAAGCAAAACAAACAAAAAAAGACTCTTGTGGTACTTTGAAGACTAGATGTTTGAACCTAAGGTGCCCTTTCATGAACAGAAAACACTTCTCCTTGTGCAAGGTGGGATTACAGGTGTCCATGGATTCCCCCCCGCCCCCCCCCGGCTGCAGCACAAGACAGAAACGACTTTTTGGATGGCACAGGAGGAAATGGGAGAAGGTGGGGCAAGATCCACTGCATGAACAGAGCTCCACTTGCGGTTCTTGGATCCAACCCTGACAGCTTGGAATG
>NW_015262012.1:0-434 GCF_001447785.1 Gekko japonicus
GAAGAGGAAAATCTTGTGTACTGCCCAGAGAGGAAGAGCAGGATAACAAAAAAATCTGACAGCCTACAGGTGGTGTCACAGTCTTCTGAGCACTGGACAAAAATTCCACTCCCTTTTTCTACATGGGGAGAGGTCAGTGCAATGCAGAGCACCAGTCATTCCTGGACTGCTGCAGTGTGGTACCATGGCTTGTTAAAAAAGAGATGTGATCAGCATCAAGCACTTTCCAACTGAAGGACATGCAAAACATGCTAAGAAAACAGAGAGATGTGAGTTTGGAGAGATAGATATGTGCTCCAAAGTAGATATGAAACAAGTATTTTCAGATCCAGTTAGTAGCATCTTCTCATGAACCCTCCATTACCAGAAAAAAAATCCTTACTATCCTTGCTGTCCAACCCCCCAACATCAATGCCTTGCAGTTGGCCCAAAGC
>NW_015262013.1:0-434 GCF_001447785.1 Gekko japonicus
AGATCATTATTCCACCCTCCCTGTTATGGGAGGGGTGAATAGAATCACGCAGATGGAAGAGGCAGTGTGTGCGAATATAATTGGTTCAGGCAGAGGGTCCCTTGCCCAGTGAGAGAGTTCATTGTTGGAGGGTTGCCAACAGGCCTGAAAAGATGTCGTGCAGGCAGACGGACAGGTTGATCAGAAAGTTGGTCAGCCAAGCAACCCTCTTCCCCGCCCCAACCCCACAATTTACATGGGTCCACTTGTAACATCTGATTAGTCTTCTATTAAAGGGACAGAATACTTACTTTCTACAGGCAGTTGGCAAGCCTATGAAAAAGTACTGTCAAATGATAATCGCAAAGGGGGGATCAGGGCAAGATCCAGAGATGATCTAACCTCCTGAATCTGATTCCAAGCGTGACTGGACTGGGGAAGTGTGGGGACAGAAC
>NW_015262014.1:0-434 GCF_001447785.1 Gekko japonicus
AGAGGAGAGAGAGCTCACATCTCTCTGATCATCTGGGAGTCAGCTCCTCTCCCTCCTAAAAAAAACCCAAAACCCTTGCTGACTACAGGACAACATTTCCCCAGCAGGGAGTAGGAGCTTGACTCCCAATTGATTGAACTTCCGATGGCTGCAGGTTCCTGCAAATCCACACAAACTGGCTGCAAAGAGACAAAGAGCCTACTGATTAACTGCCTGCCTGATCACTGCCGGCAAACAGGAAGTGAGCCAAACTGGTAGGTTGTTGGAGCAGCCCTAGCTAGGAAACCTTTTCAAGTGCAAACAAGTGGTGATGAAGCAGCAGGAGATCAGGCCCAAAAAGCTGCTTAGGTGTGAAAAGTAGGGCTTTCTCATGGACTCTTTTGCCTCTCTCCTCCCCCAGGAAACTTCCACACTGAAAATCACAGCTTGTGAAA
>NW_015262015.1:0-434 GCF_001447785.1 Gekko japonicus
ACTGAACAACAACAAAAATAAGGCAATGTGGGCACTGACTGGACACAGGGCTTTCTCAGTGGTGGCACCTCACCACTGGACTGCCCTCCCCGAGGTTTACCCAACACTTACCTTATTGTTTTGTTTTGTTTTGTTTTCTGGCAACAGGCTAAAACGTTTCTTATTACCCAGATGGGTTATCCTGTCCTCTTTTGTTATCATATTCATGGCCTACCTCTAATCCGAGGGCTGTTTTATCGATTTGTATCACTGTTTTATTGCAGCTAGATAATACTTGGATGCTATGTTGTTCTTGCACTGTTCGTATGCCCTAGTGCAGGGGTGGCCAAACATAAGAGCCACATAGAATAAACGCTGGATGTTTGAGAGCCCCAAGACATGAACAAATTTTACACACGTTTCTTATTAAAATATGCAGATTTGATTTTTATTAA
>NW_015262016.1:0-434 GCF_001447785.1 Gekko japonicus
TCCCTTTCACATGGCAGTGTGGGGTTAGCTTGCCACTTCAGGGCTGAATGAGAAATTTGGAGGCTTTACTCTAATTGGCTGGCAGAATAGACTTTTCTTATCTCCTGCACATTGTAAGTGCTGGGGGCGAAAATTTAAATAAGGGAAACTGGTTAGGCCCTAATTTAGAAGTGGGAAGGATTAGGAGAAGTCTGGTGATTCACATTGATTAGATCAACAAGTTTCCTGAGGTATTGATGGGGGGGGGAATATTAACCAAGCCAAACACTACAGCCTGACTTGGTCTAGGGCCTTGGGTGGCAATTCTCTCACTGTTCTGCATCAGTGCCTCAACCTGCATGCTAACCATCATCAGAGGGTGATGTGGATGGTCAGCATCTCCCAGTAGGGATGCGTATGAACTGCCTTATAAACTAAAGTTTGTGATGAATTTT
>NW_015262017.1:0-434 GCF_001447785.1 Gekko japonicus
ATCTCTGAGGCACAATCTAAAGAGCAACTTCTGTAATTGGAATCCCTGGTGAAATCTTTGAATTTAAAATTTCGAGGGATACCAGACGGGGCGGAGGAGGCTTTGGATCTTATTACATTTATTGCTGCCTGGCTAAACTCTGTGTTATTTGTGGACTCTGATGTTACATCCACCATTTTGAAAGCCTTGTGGCTTGGCCTGCCTAAAAAATTAAGGCATGACGGTCCAAGGGATGTGCTAGTACAATATAAAAGTTAAAGGCACTATTTGAAAAAACCCCTGAAAGTGTATTTCTGATCAAACATACACAGAATTAGGATTTTTATATTCATGCTTGAATATATCCTGTGATTAATTTCTAAAGTTACTAAGTAATCATTAATAAATTGTATTATAGTATTTTAAAGTATCCTATATATATAATTCCCTTACAT
>NW_015262018.1:0-434 GCF_001447785.1 Gekko japonicus
CCATCTGAGGAGGAGTCCGCCTCAGCAGACCTTGTACCCACGACAGCTTCACTGGTGGGTCAGGTAGCAGCCCACAAACTGCAGTATTGGGGTACATTCCTTTTTTTCCTGGAACCTGTCAAAAGGATTTTAGACGCCTCCATCACAGCGAAGCAATAACTGGTGGGAAGCAGCATCTATAGCACACATCGAAATACGGACTGAAGCAGTGCTAGACCTTGCGGTCAAGGAAAGGCAAGAAATAAATGTGAAATGCCATATTTGGTCTGGATTGGTGGGTTTATTTGGCTATGGACATGTGCCTATATTAGTTTATTTACAGTCTGAGAGTTGCCGACCACTTCAGGGCCGAGCAGTAAATTTTGGAGACTGTCTCTAATCGGCCCCAGGAGAGTCCTTTTCCCCTAGGGTTGCCAAGGGGGGGCGGGGGGCGG
>NW_015262019.1:0-434 GCF_001447785.1 Gekko japonicus
TATCCTCACAACAGCCCTGGGAGGTGGGTTAGGATGAAAGAGAGGGAAGATATGACTGGCCCAAGATCTGCCAGGAAGGTCCATGATTCTTCCTATTTTATTTGTACAACAGCCTTTTGAGGTGGGTTGGACTGAAAGAGAGGGAAGATATTACTGGCCCAAAATCAGCCTGAATGGTTCATGGTTGTCCTTCCCCTGTTTTATTCCCACAACAGCCCTGCAAGGTAGATAAGGCTGAAAGAGAGGGACGATGACTGGCGAAGTTCAGCCAGAGAGGTCCATGATTTCTGTTTTTTCCTGTTTTATCTCCATAACAGCCCTGTGAGGTGGGTTTGACTGCAAGAGAGGGAGGATGACTGGGCCACAGGCATATCTTCATGGTTCTTTTGTCTCCTGTTTTGTCTTGAGAAGACCTCTGTGAGGCAGACAGAGAG
>NW_015262020.1:0-436 GCF_001447785.1 Gekko japonicus
TGCCAGAGAGTCCCCCTTCCAAAGCAACCGTTTTCTACAGGGGAGCTGCTCTCTGTTGTCTGGAGATGAGCTGCAGTTCCAGAGGATCCCCAGGTCCCACCTGGAGGCTGGCATCCTCAACTTGTACTTTGTGAGCAGATAAAGTGGAGACGTATCAGCAGCCAGCCCTGCCTTCTTGAGCCAATGCAAACAAGAGGCTTGACCTTGGAAGAAGTCAAAGCAAAGCGACTCCTTATCTAATTCCCAGGATACCTACCTGATTACCCAGAAGGTTGCAACTTATTTTCAAATACAAATGCCTTCATTGATTGCAGGACAGTCTCAGGCAGGGAAGCATGCCTTGGTGGTAAATTCCCCAGTTGGCAGAAGTGCAGAGGGGTCTGGCCCACAAGCTGCTGCAGCTGTCCAAACACAACAGGGGCTGCGGTCACACGGA
>NW_015262021.1:0-434 GCF_001447785.1 Gekko japonicus
TGTACCTTAATTTCTTGGTAAAGTTGCATTATTGAAGGTTCCTCCCCTCCTCCTGACCCCTTTTTCCAAAACAATTCTTCAAATGGGATTGTCTGATTATTAAAGAGCCAGGCATGTAGGATTGCAAACTAATTTAAAACAAAAAAGTTTTTAAAAAGGCTTCCTGTGTTGCCTCTTTAAGTGCCTTGATTTGCAGAAATCTGCAGCTGAAGCATAACACACTATGAAGATAAATGTTACAGCTTGCCAATGGTGGCTGTTAAAGACACAAAAAGAGGCCAGCTGCAAAAGTTGGCCACTCTACATGTATGTAGACTAGAAATCATTCAGTAATCCTGCACTAAGTAATAGCTTGGAATTGGATTAGGGAAGTATCAATCTGATATTCTAACCAGAATATCACCAAAAGTTGTGAATTTGTATTGCCAGTGACG
>NW_015262022.1:0-435 GCF_001447785.1 Gekko japonicus
AATATATTGATTCCAGCTGTGTTTTTTGCGACCAGGACAAGTGTCTGATAGAGCAGCGTAAAGGCCTCTAATGTTGTTGTTAGTCTCGATCTTCTAGTATAAAATTTTTTATGGATTCCGTCCCAAACTTTAAGTAAAGAGGCTCTCAACCAATGCTGTTTAAAATACTTTTTGGAATTTGCTTTCTCATACCATAAAAAGGCATTCCATCCAAGTAACAAATCATGTCCTTCAATTTGGAACAATCTTGTATCTTCGAGAGTTACCCACTCTCTGATCCAAACTAGAGCCACAGCTCTATAATATAAAAGCCAATTTGGGACTCCAAATCCGCCTCGCCCTTTCACATCCTGCAACATTTTTAACCTTATTCTCACCTTCTTTCCTTGCCAAATGAACCTACTGGTAGTTGTCAATGGCTATAGGTTTTTATGA
>NW_015262023.1:0-434 GCF_001447785.1 Gekko japonicus
TTCTAGGCCATTGGCTCTATCAAGGGCAGGCAATGGTCTTCTTTGAGGCGGTAAGTAAAACAATGCAGAGACAAAGACAATATCGTTAGGACTTTAGTTTTGAGAAACAAATACGTAAAACCCACAAACTGATTGTTCTCAAAATTCTACAGCATTCTTCTTGATACACAGAATTCTGTAAGGGAAAAGAAAATGCTAAAAATGGAAAGAAATCAGTCACAAGACTTACAAGAGGAAATATCACAGTAGTTGTGGTGATACGTGATTCATAAAAAGAAAACCAAATAATCTATAACCACAACTCTTGTGGAAAATCATTTTGAAGTTATTTGCAATTGGAAAAATTAGAGAATGAAAGCATAAATGGGTGCATGAAAGGGAATTCATTAAAGCAGTAAAGGAGAGAAGTATATATAATAGTAGTTCATATTTTT
>NW_015262024.1:0-434 GCF_001447785.1 Gekko japonicus
CCTATGGTAGCATGCTCAGAGACTGAACCATGCGCCTCATGATTACCAGGCAGATACTCTGCCACTAAGCCACTGCTCCCCCAAGGAGGCGTTTGCATCACCTGAGTAAGTCATGCAGAAAATGCTGTAGATCCGGTCTGGACCTTCTAGCCAACCATGCTGCTCTGCTTTCTTATTCCAACATACTTGAGAATGCCTCGATTGACTCTAAAACTAGAGGTACAAAAATAATGGTTTCATGTTGCAGTTATTCTCATCACTCAACTGCATGTGGAAATACAGGGCACCTAGATAAGGATTGCACTCAGGCTGGACACATTCAAATCATTTATAATCCGGGTGTGAAATCAAAGCTATATTATAAACATCCGTACAAACCTGAGATTTGGGTTTTTCTACTTCCCTCCCTCCCTATCTATTCTTTCCATCCATCT
>NW_015262025.1:0-434 GCF_001447785.1 Gekko japonicus
CCCAATCCTGTTATACTCATTAGGCAACCAAGCATTGTCTTTGATCATTAGTAGGATGCAAGATGGAGTGACATCAGTCCCAGGGGTCCCTTGGCTTGCTCTGGTGTGGAGCATTAGCCTTCATCGTGAAGTAAACCTTTGAACCCGAGTATGGATTGTGAAATATACAGATGCACCATTTTTATGCTAGTATAGTAATCTGATTCCTTGAACACTGACTTTCGGCACAGTATGGGAAAGTAGCTTATTCCTGTTGGGGTATGCCTTATCTCTCCCTTTTGAGAAAGACGCACAAATATTACACTTTCAGACTTCCCTAGTAATCTAGGAAACGTGGATGGCATGTATGGACGAAATGGTAGCTTTTAGCTGTTGTGGGAGTATTTTGTGAAGGGCTGATGCACACGTGTCCAATGCTCCCTCTCAGCTGTGGA
>NW_015262026.1:0-434 GCF_001447785.1 Gekko japonicus
TTTTTTTACAACAGATTGCTAGCACAACGGAAACGGAACAACTATAGGGCTAGTTATAAAAAGCACAAGCTAATGCCAGAGGCAGATTTTGTGGATGAAATATAGTTGTGAGCCTAAAATATGATGAGCCAGCAGGAGATCTCTGGCTGTGTTCTGATGCTTCCCACACCACCAGAGTCACACATAAATGGGAGCTGGTGGCTGCTGCTCAGGCTTGAGGCACACAAATTCTTCAGCCCTCCAGTCTGCCCACAGGATGTTCTCAGCTGACCTTGTGAGTCTTCCAGCTGAAGCCCTGGTTGATCTTCGGAACAGAGAATTGAGCTGGGTTGTTGATTTTCGGAGGAATTGCTGCACATAAAATGCCTAGGGTGGCTGTTAGACCACAGGAGGTAGAACACTTTTAATGAATCTATATATCTAATAGCGAAGGC
>NW_015262027.1:0-434 GCF_001447785.1 Gekko japonicus
GGGTAAAAATACTAATAAATAAATAAATTCTCAAAAGTAAAAAGATGGCACAGCTAAGATAATTAACCAATAAACAATGAGGAACAAGGGACAAGAGGAACAAAAGCATCTCTTAAGGAAATCTATGCAGGTGGGAAAAATAAGGAACATTAAAGTAAACACATCAATGGGAAAAGCAACTTTGCTGGATAGGTGTCTATGCCAATGATCCACCTTGCCTAGTGATCAGAATGGGCTATCAATATCGGACAAAAACACAAAGAATTCAAAAAGACTCCCCACCTATAATTAATAAACTTGGAGACTTTTGTAGGGAGAAGGCTGTACTGAGGCTCACATTAGCTTTTGTCAGTCCTTAGAAATGAGATTTAAAGCGAACACACCCAGCCTGGTGAGGAATTCTGGGGAATTTGAAAGCTTGTTGCAGTAGTATC
>NW_015262028.1:0-434 GCF_001447785.1 Gekko japonicus
GGGGGGGGAGTAGAATATAAATACCTAAATAAATAAAAGGTTACGGTTCTTAATTTATTACAGTGTAGGAGAGACAGATTGGCCATCAAGCTCATGAGTATTGTGACTGTGGATTTAAATTGGCAAAGACAATTAGCAGAATAATTGATGGACATAAGCCCCCAATAACTCCTAGTCACAATGGCAATGGCACCTGTCGAGTGGCAGCCCTCCAACGTTCTTTTCAACCACTGCCTTTTTGCCACTTGTCAGCCTTGATGTCTCTTTTCTTTCATCTCGAGTTCCCGTTCTGTATCTTCTCCAGCTGTCCCCACCTTTGGCGCAAGACTCAGCTCCTCTCTGGTTTACGTTCTGTAATATCAGCGTTATCTCTTGTTTGCCTTCGTGGTGCCTGAGGACTGCTTAGTTTCCTCTGTCAGAAGCAGATGGTTCTC
>NW_015262029.1:0-434 GCF_001447785.1 Gekko japonicus
TGGGACCTCTCTCTCTCCCTCCTTCCCCCACCCCTCTATCTCTCTCCCACTCCCCTGCCCCCCCCCAGATTTCCCAACAACCCCTCCCAAAAAAAATCTGGCTATGACCCTGCTTAGATTGGAGTAACCCTGCATAGGATTACACTCTTGGTCAAGGTCAGTAAACCATGATTTAAAACCATGGTCTTATAACTAGAGATGCTTTGAATTCTCTGGTTCAGCACTTCCTGTTCAGGGGTGCTCGAACGCTGCCAGTTCAATTCATACACTGTCTGCCGGTTGCGAATGGAAACATGACTTTTTTGTTGATCAGTTCAACAGTTCATCAGTCTGTTCATGGATATTTAGTGGGTCATTTCACCACATTCCTTACTAATCATGCAATACAGAGCAATTGGCTTTTTTGTGCATGTGGGTTCTCACACATCCAGACT
>NW_015262030.1:0-434 GCF_001447785.1 Gekko japonicus
CAGGAGCACCCTGGAATGTCCTTCCCCCATGGTTGTCTTCCCAGCTTCCCGGACGGCGCCCCCAGGTTCCCTCAGGCCTCTGCTCTCCCTGCACAGCCACCCTCAGGACCAAGGAGGCCGTCGCCCCAGTTAAATTTCTTTAAAACAAAACCACCTCCTGTTGAAGCTGGAAAACCGCATTCAGACAGATGTTTGTGATCAGAGGAGCAGTGTGTGTGTGTGCTGGGGGGGTTATCTTCCCCCCTCCCCTCCCCTCCCCATCCATCTTCCCAAATCAGCCCACCAAGGGGCTGTCCTTAACTGCCGGGGGATGGGCCTTTTAGTGCCAGTGAAGGCATGGTGCCATGGATCCCTCCCTTCGAAGCGGCCGTTTCCTCCAGAGGGGCAGATCTCTCCCGCCTGGAAATCCACTGTAATTCTAGGAGAGCTCCAGG
>NW_015262031.1:0-434 GCF_001447785.1 Gekko japonicus
AGCAAAGGGTACTCCATAGAATTCCTCTCAAGACCACCGGACCGCTTTATCGCCTCCCCGATGACGAAGAACGCTGCCAAGATCTCCAGGACTGCAGATGCCATCCATCACTTACACAGCATTCAAGCCATCGAACCAGTCCCAGCCGGGGAACAGGGCGACGGAGTTTATTCCATCTTCTTCACCGTCCCCAAAAGGAACGGCAGCTGGAGAGCGATCTTAGATTTGAAATTTCTGAACAAGTTTGTCCGGCTGAGACGATTTCGTATGGAAACCCTTCGCTCAATTACAGAGGCCCTTCATCCGAAAGAGTTCTTGACGTCTATCGACCTCACCGAAGCGTACCTTCATGTCCCCATCTTCACAGGTCACCGACGGTTTCTTCGCTTCTGCGTTCAGAACCGACACTGGCAGTTCAGAGCCCTTCCCTTCGG
>NW_015262032.1:0-434 GCF_001447785.1 Gekko japonicus
CCCTGAGAGATCCTTTTAGCTACCGGAGCTAAATGATTCTCTAAAAATGTATATAAAGATATAAGTATGCTCTGTATTTTCCCATGCAACTCCCAACATTCCGTTTACCACTTACAGATGTATGGTTAAAATAGCTTGTATCTAGTGTATAATTATTATTAAACAAACTAGGTGCCAGCTTGACATAGCCCAAATTTAATGGACTGTAACACATTGCCTGGCCTAGAGACTTCCCTCAAGGAATACCACCAAACACCTTGAAGAAATCAGCATTCTTATTACCCTAGCTGGTTGTGGGTCCAAGGCCAGGAGGGGTGCTTCAGGAGGGGCATTTCACCCCATATCCTTTGTCAACAGGTGGAATAGTTCTCTTGGTACCTTTTGGTCTGTGCTGTTGTAAATCTCTTATCATTCACTTGCCCCATTGAATTTTT
>NW_015262033.1:0-434 GCF_001447785.1 Gekko japonicus
TAATGACAGACCATCATGCCAGAACTATTGAGCTTCAGCAGCACTAAAGCAGTTTTGCAGAAGTATGAGTCAGCAGTATCCAGTTTCAAGCTATAGCTGTACGATAATCTGCTCCACGAATAAAGAAGGACAAATCTAGATTTATTTTTTGGCACATTCTAAATTTTGCGTCATATTTGCTTGCCCTGAAAATAAACATTTTGTAGCTTGCACAGAGGTGTCCACAGGATCCCCCACCCTTAAATTTTTCACACAACACACTACAACCACCAAATACTGATCTAAGGCAGCATGCCTAAGGACAATATTGAAAAAGCATGAACTACACAGTTTATCTAAGCTCAAGAGGCTTCTAAAGAATTTCTCTAACTTGGTAGTAGGAATACAGACAGATTAGCTTCTGGTTGGCTACAGATGTGTCTCCAAGACTCTTG
>NW_015262034.1:0-434 GCF_001447785.1 Gekko japonicus
AGCAAGCAATAGCATATATGGCCAACCTGCAGAATAGTTGTTGGATGAAGCATGCCAATCACTGATTTTTGGCAATGCTGGACCAGAGGTGGAGGGCTTGTGGTCCAGGCTGTGGCACAGAGTTATGTCTTCTGTCCTGCTTGCTTTTCCAGTCCGGTAGACTGAACCACTCATTGGGGCTGCACATATAATAGAGTGTACATCAGAGAAGGACTAATACATAATTTGGCTTGGGCTCTTTGCCCCAAAGGTTGACCACTGTCAAGGTATACAATCTCTCTAGGGGTTATTCTTGCACAAATTACTAGATTATCTTTTAGTTCTGCACACAATTACCGGTGACAGAGCATGTAAACTGATTGCAGTTGGAACCATCACCTGGGACATGATAAGAAAGCCTCTGTTTATCATCCAGTTTGGTGTAGTGGTTAAGT
>NW_015262035.1:0-434 GCF_001447785.1 Gekko japonicus
TAACCTTAGCTTCTTATTCAGTTTTTTTGTGTCTTCGCATATCTTTAAACATCTTCATTGTGTTATACGTTGATTTGCTGTCCAGCCCCTGTCTATAAGTTTGAGTCTTACCTTCCATTCCAGTGTATTTGGAAAAGTATGCCTTGCACACGGAAGCTCAGTGAACCTTTGTTGATCTTAAAGGTGCCCCACTGGACTCTAAATTCGTTCTACTGCCCCACATCAACACGGCTGACCACCTGGATCTAATTACGGAAGGAGTGAGGGAAGTGCTCTGAGGAGCGGCAGGTATCTTGTAACATTGAATTCCTCCCTCCTCACGTCCCAGATAAAACCACATTGTCTTTGGCATCTCTGACAATTGGCCGTTGCTGTACTTCCTCAGGGAAGAGACTTCTTTCTTTCTGTTTTCCAATGGTTGGTGTCATTGAGAG
>NW_015262036.1:0-434 GCF_001447785.1 Gekko japonicus
CTCCTCCATGGATCTGTCCAATCCCCTTCTGAAGCTGTCTATGCCTGTGGCCCTCACTACCTCCTCTGGCAGCAAATTCCACATCCTAATCCCTGGCTCTGGCCACCAGCCAGTCCTTCGGTCCTCCTGCCCCTCCCTCGGAAGGGAAGAGCTGGGCACCTTGGCATCAACTGTCAGAAATGGCTACCCATACCCTCACCCGTCCCTAATCTCTGATCCAAAGTCAGACAGGGGAACAGGGTGCCTCCCCTTAGAGCCCCCTCCTCAGCTCAGACCAACAGCCTCTGGGGCTTTGAGGGGGCATTTTGGGGACCACCTCACTCCACTCCAGCAGGGGCACAGAGGAAGAGGGCAAAATGCACGGCTGCCAGCACAGGTGGTTGCTCTGTCGTGGCCCCCGCCTTCTGGAACGGCCTCCCCGGGGAGGTCAGGAA
>NW_015262037.1:0-434 GCF_001447785.1 Gekko japonicus
TTGATTTCAGCGAGGCCTGAAGAGGACTGCTGTAAGGAGGCCTGCTGTATTCCCAGAAGGGGCCCTGAAGAAGTTATCAGAAATTGACCCAAAGTCTTCTAACCAACAGGACTTTTTTGCAACTCTCTTGCCAAGGTTCACGTTTCTTTGTGCTTTTCTTTTTGTGTCTGTTGTGCTTGCAGCCTGGCTGTCTTCCATGGTAGACTTCAAATCAGCTTAGATCTAGGACCTGAAGAGACTCAAACCTGTTTGGATTCAGAAAGTTGTTTCATTGCCATCCTTCAAACCACGGAACAATTATCTTGATGTTCAGAGGCTTTTCTTGTAATGAACAACCTCTTTACTAGATAACAAAATTCCATATTTGGAATAACTACATCGCTGAGCTCCACATTCAAATGCCAGGTTGCATTCTCCAACTTCAAACACAAACA
>NW_015262038.1:0-434 GCF_001447785.1 Gekko japonicus
GGGAGAGGTGATCTCTGTAGCTGATCTCTGTAGTTATTCAGCAGTGAGGACTATGCAGTCTTTCCTTCCTTGGGGTCCCTATACAAAACCTAGCATTGAACAAAACTGAACATTCGACTTTGGCACACATTATAGGTTTATAGTATTTTCACTCCACTTTTCAGCCAGTGATTGGCTCTCAGAATGGCTATTCAAAAATACAATGTAATTAACAGTACTTGGGCAATTCCTTCCTTGTGATACCCAGGCACGATGGAGGAGTGCCTGGAAGCTTCATTATCTCCCCTCATCTTCAAGAATAGCAGTTCACAGCTGAAAGGATAAAGTTAGATCCAGGTATGATATTGGTAGAGGAGTGACTCTGTTCCTGATTTTGCTTCTTTAGTGTATTTGTTTATACATTTGTCAACAGTTTCAGTTCTTTGCTTTTTATT
>NW_015262039.1:0-434 GCF_001447785.1 Gekko japonicus
CCTTGTTGCTGCAAGCCTGGCCTCTTTGGATAAGGAAGATTCTGTGCGACGTTCCTACATATTGCTATAGTACTGCAGAAGCCAAGAAAAAGTCCTTGGAGATTCTCCTTTTCTAACAGGAATACCAAGACAACTACATCATTGTTTTTCTTCACATGTAACACAGTTGAACCCTAGGATTGGCAACTGGTTCGTGGACAGAGTGATGATTCAAACATTAAATCCTCCCCCCTCCATGGATGTGGTACTAGAGAGAAAACAATGACTGATCTATAGTAGCGCTGAAAGCTGCAGTCACTTGGTGAAGATTTAGCAGGAGCCTGTTTTTAATCCCATTATTCATACGAACTGCCATATAGATGTGGCTACTTTCAACATGGTGGCTGAGGATCAAACACTACTTCTATCACACTGCCATATTCCTGTCGATGTTC
>NW_015262040.1:0-434 GCF_001447785.1 Gekko japonicus
TGGACTAGATGGCCTCTATTGCCCCTTCCCACTTTGTGATTCTGTTGTTTTAACTGCAAACCTATATGCAGACTGCAGAGCCATTGGACTGGGATTCTAGGAATACTCACAAAAGTACCCTCCTCTTTTCCCCCTGCCTCTCTCTTCCCATTAACCAAATTACTGCTACTTCCAGGTGCTCAGTAGAAGTAGGACTTCCAACAGAGAGAGCTCGGGCTGCCAACTTTTCAGCGACTCCATAGCTCTGTTTTTAAACATTGGCTTAATTTCACAATGTGTACCAGGTGAAGCTTTTCAGAGAATGCAGACATTTTCAGTATTCTGCATAGCCATTTTTTCCCCTCTCCACCCGACCAGGCATTGTTTGCAAACACAGGCAAGTGTGTTGAAATCTGAATTATGCTTCTAAATCCTGTTGCTAGCCACCTCAACCC
>NW_015262041.1:0-434 GCF_001447785.1 Gekko japonicus
ACCGTAGCAGGGGAAAACCATGTCTGCTCATCTAAGGGTAAGGGCAGGGTAAAATGTAATAAATATAGCAGTGAGTCAGCTGGAAAATAATCTCAGGAACAACTTCTGCCTAAAACCTGGGATTGCTAGTGCTTGCCCAGTTAGACTAGAATTCTGCAGATGTGTCCGGCAATTCTAGGCAGTGCCTGGGTATTTTAAGCTATAAATGCATAAATAATAGTTGGCTCAACAGCCTGACTCCGATTAAGGCAGCTTCACGTTATCCGGAGTAGTCCTGTTTCTGAAATTTGAATGCATTTCTAGTAATAAGTTTCCAATTAAGGTATATAGAGGAACAGTGTGTTCCAAATCAAACTAGACTGTGACACAGAAGTCCTACCAGATGGCATTCTGTATTTATTTTTCTAAGATTTGTCAAAGCAGAATAAGCTTGT
>NW_015262042.1:0-434 GCF_001447785.1 Gekko japonicus
TAAAGAGCTTTGTCTTTTTTCAATTTGATACATCCTGAGTGATATGACCACATAATAATCTGAGATATCATTGGTACATAAATTCCACAAGACATTGAATACTGCTTGTTTGTGAGCTGCAGAAACAACATTTTGTGGATTAATGGCATTAGAATCTAGTGTTGGGAGCCTGGCTGACTTGGGGGAGGGAGTTGAAGACTGTAGCTAGGATCAAATCTAAGAAATCTATCCTACAGTTCAGGAAGTGACACAGGAGTTGGTGAAGAGGGACTCGGGAGTGGGTTGAAAGGTCAAGTCTAAGAAGTCTATAGTGCAAGTCAGAAGCTGAGCAGGAGTTGGTAGCTAGAGAGACAATCCAAGAGTAGCTCCATGGCCATAAGTAGAACCAAGCAGGATTGGTAACCTGTGTTCCCTCTGACCTGAGTTAGTGTGAG
>NW_015262043.1:0-434 GCF_001447785.1 Gekko japonicus
CCAAGAGGCTTTTATATATAAGGAGAGATGTCAGAGTACTGCTGAAGTCAGAGGAACAAGGGTTATTTAAAAGGTGACCTCCACTATGCTGGGTCCAAAGATGAAGTTGAATAGGAAAAGATATGCTATACATAAGGTGCAATGCATACTGGTTTCCATTGCCTCTCTAAAATAAGTGTGCACAAGAAGAGGGAAGAATGATCTGCTCACAGCTCGTTTCATCATCACACCGCATCCTATGTATATTTTTGCCAACATGAATCAGAGGATTCCTGACATTGTTGGGGCCCTCCCTTTCCAATCTCTTCCTAGCAGAAATTCTAGTAGGATCTAACTCAAGGGAAATAACAGTTACAAATGAAGATGCAAAGCACGTTTATAATTTATTTATTTATTAGATTTCTAACCCTGCCCTTCCCACCAAGACAGGCTCA
>NW_015262044.1:0-434 GCF_001447785.1 Gekko japonicus
TGAAGAACCTATTATGTAAGGTGGTATTTTGAGAATTTCAGCTTTGTTTGTACTTTTAAAAAACCATATCTAGTCCTTGAGGTTATGAAGAGAAGTTTGTGACGGTAGAAATTATTCTATGCCTCCTCCCTCCATCATACTCTTCCTTGCAAAAAGGAATTCTTAATTAATTGAAAGCCTAAATCATAGGAGCAGAATAAATTATGCAAGACTAAAAAAAATGTCTTACAGAAGACTTAATATGTGCATTTTGGAATTGCTGTTCAGTGAATGCAGTTCTTTCTTTCGCAGAATACCCATGGTTGTTGGCAGGTGATAGTCACCATATAATAACTCTGGGAGGTTACCAAAGTCCTTGACACCATCGATCCTGTAAAAATGGAATGGGGTTTTTGTAGGCCATGATCTCAGAACCCTGCCTAACCTAACAAACA
>NW_015262045.1:0-434 GCF_001447785.1 Gekko japonicus
GCAGGTCTACTCAGAATTAAGTCCCATTTCATTGCTTCCAATCAATGACTTATTCTCAAAAATGCCAAGTTCAGGTACTTCTGATGGAGCCTTCTTGCCCTGCCTAAAGTGTCTGGGAATGTCAGGCAGCACTATTATGTATCAAACTTGGAATTGATGTCACATATTGC
This sequence comes from Gekko japonicus, assembly GCF_001447785.1. Classification (NCBI taxonomy): domain Eukaryota; kingdom Metazoa; phylum Chordata; class Lepidosauria; order Squamata; family Gekkonidae; genus Gekko; species Gekko japonicus. The sequence goes on from NW_015262045.1 coordinate 171, forward strand.
TTACGATGACAAAATGATGTCAACTAGAATATGTAATGGACCAACCAAACCCAAATGGCTACAAAATGAATTAGCAGTGTGATAATTTAAACACCTGTCTCTCAAAGCCACATCTGTATAGGAGTGGTTTAAAATCTGGATGCTCATTTCAAATTTTTGCAGTTCCCAAAGTTATGCATGCCATACGAAGGGTCAAGGGTGGAATTGAATTAGTGATAGTCACTAAACCGGACCTTGAAGGGGGAGTATGTGCTATATTTATTG
>NW_015262046.1:0-434 GCF_001447785.1 Gekko japonicus
ATTTGATTTCTAAAATAAACTTGTTTATTCTTTTTCTGTCTTAAAACACCCAGATGGTCTTAGAAGAATATTGTGTCAAGTTGGCTTACAGGAAGGACCAGAGGGAGAAAATTCTTCTCTTGTTGATAAGCTTATGCTGTCTGATTCTAAACTCTGGAAAGGTGAGGTATTCATGTTTTAAAGAAAAGAAATTAAGGTGTAATTCTACAGGTGCGCACTGCACACATACTTCCTCCATATAGCCAGAGTAGCATGGATAACCAATTGCAAGGCAACTAGCAACTGGGAAGAGAGGGCATGTACAGATCAGGAGATCTTTGATGTATAGAAGGCTCTAAGGTAGATGTATGGAATGCACCTTAAATAGGAAAACACTGCTCATAAGACCATAGGGAGTAAGGATCAAAGTGACACAGCATGCAACTGTGCCCAGT
>NW_015262047.1:0-434 GCF_001447785.1 Gekko japonicus
TAAAGTGCAAGGGACATTAAATCCGTGGCACAAGAATTCTGTTCCAGATTTTTCTTTCTGTCTCCAAATAAATGTATTTCCTGCTGTTGATCAGCTAAAAGGGCTGCTTGGAGAACACTAAACATTTCACATAGTGAAGGTGAGGGACAGTGTTGGCATTTCTTGCCTGTACCCACATATGCTGTTTTGGTTAAAAAAAAAATACTCTCGCCTTTCTCACTATACACATGAATGTGCAGACTGATGCACTACTGGGTCCTGCCGAGAGTTGTTAAGAGAAATTGTCTCAATTCCTCTCTACCCAATTTCTCCCCCAAATCCAACAATCTGTTTCTTTTCTTCTTTTTAGTAATTTGGAGTTCATTTCAGATCAATGCTTTTTTGATCAAAGAGGAATTTGGGAAAAAGAGAGAAGGCAGCAAGGGAGGTTCTGC
>NW_015262048.1:0-435 GCF_001447785.1 Gekko japonicus
GTGGGGCCAGGACACTAGAAGCCCTCTAGTGCCGCTATCTTGTATCTCTGCTGGATCTCATGTTTCTTGGGACACATTCCCCATCACATGTCTAGGAAGAAGGAGCTGCATTCACAACTTCAAGACTATTTGAAATACAAACAGCATTTTCAGCACAAGGAAAAGAATGACCTTGTCCACCATACTATTTGATGTCAAACGTGCAAGAAGAAAGGGAGTATCTTGGACTGTGGGTGCGTAAGTAGGCACATCCGAGCATGCATGCGTGCATATTCACTCACAGTGCTGTCCTCCTAACCAAAGTTCTGCCCTTCTAAGTCCATTGATTTCAATAGATCTAGAAGAATAACTCTGCTCGGGATGGCTTTGCCATTTATCATCATCCATCAGTGACCAGTCTAATTCTTTCCACGGAGAGACAATTTTCACAGAATC
>NW_015262049.1:0-434 GCF_001447785.1 Gekko japonicus
TAAGTATCAGTTTTAAAATGAATTATTCCAAGTTTATCAAACTGTTATAGACAAAACTACATTCTTCTCTTAGAGAGAAGCTAAGTTAACATTGTTTAAATAGATTACAAAATAAGTAATCTTTTGGGGCAAACACGTTTTACATAAATGAGCAAGAATTATAACTGTCACAAGCAATTTTAACTGTCATCAAATATACACTATATAGTGCAGAAACAAGATCAGAAGCCGTTGAATTCAACCATTAAAATCTTTTATTACATGGGATACCTGCCAATATTCATTTACCCATTCCACACACAGCAGTCCAGTAAGTCTAAACAACTCTTACTGCTTTTCTAAAATATAAGCAAGTGAAGGGGGGAAAGCACATACCAGGCTAGCAAGAGCTTTGAGTCCTGAGAAGCTCAGAAGAAAGGTGGGTATATAAATAT
>NW_015262050.1:0-434 GCF_001447785.1 Gekko japonicus
TAAAAGCCAGGTGCACACCAAAATATAAGGTCTCATTCATGCTTTCTGTTGGTGATGTAAAATTACTTTGCCATAGGGAAATCCCATGCGGCTCCAGTTAAGAATTTTAATCCAGGAATCATGTAGGCTAGGCTGATTGTATAATGCTTTCATGCAGTCATTCCAGAGCTACAAGAAAAAGCAACTGCAGGGTGGAAATAACTACACTCATCGGTTTTTTTGGATTCAAATGTAACTTTGTCGTATTGCCATAAGAAGCATAAACAGAAAGATGGAGCAGAATAAATACTGTGTGTAAAAGAAGTGGGTAGTTTTATTATTTTTGCATATCATATACACAAGATCACATTATTCCCTCTAAAAACAAAAGATATGGTCCCTTGCCAATAAGGACATTACTAAAATGGGCCCATCCATAGAAGGTCATTTGTGAA
>NW_015262051.1:0-434 GCF_001447785.1 Gekko japonicus
ATATTCTTTTTCACTTTTCTGGTCTCTGTTTTTCCCTGTTTCTTTTTCAAGTGAGTTCATGTACTGCTATGTTGCACTACAGGACAAGGTTTCTTTTTTCCTCTGAATGTTCTAGTTTGGACTTCTTGTTGCGCCTTTTCACAGAAGTGTTAGGCGCAGCCCCTCCAAGTCCCATTGATTTCAACAGGGAAAAATAAGTATACAATTAAACTTCTCCCTTTGAAATCTATTCATTTAACTCTGGTCGGACTGTGTACAATGCAAGCTGTTTCAGGACACAAACAGAGCTGAGAATTCAGAATGTAAATTAAAAAGTAAAAAAACAATAACTGTGGTCTTGAAGGGTCATAAACTGTCAGGAGTACTGAGGAAGTAAGATGCTTGAAGTGCAGTGGAATGTTTATGGGAAGATTTGTTGTTCAGTCGCACAGTCG
>NW_015262052.1:0-434 GCF_001447785.1 Gekko japonicus
GTGCGTTCCTGTCCAAAAATAGCCCTGACGTCACCTATTGGAGATGCCACGGATTGAACTACTACTGAACCACAGTCTCCCCCCATTTGGATTAGAAGCCTGTGGGCTGGGCCTGTCTCTTATTTTTATCTGTCTGTAAAGCCTTACCAATAGGGTAGCCAGATTATTGTCAGGGACTGAATACAGGCATTGTATCAACCCTGTGCTGAAAGATCTCCAGTGGCTGCCCGTTTCTGTCAGGCAAAATTCAGAATTCTAGTTCTTACCTTGGAGATCCTTAACAGCTGGTTCCATATAGAATTCCCACACTGGGGGAGACCCACTGGGGAGCAAAGAATGGCACTAAAATTAACAATCAAATACTCATAAGAGAACCGAAATACGTAGGAGAGCCAGTATGGACTCGTGGTCAGAGTGTCAGACTAGGATCTGGG
>NW_015262053.1:0-434 GCF_001447785.1 Gekko japonicus
AAAATATGTACAAAGACATAAAGGAGAGCAATTAAAACATTGATCCAGTAAGGAGGGAACACTGAGAGAATGCCAATGGCTAAGGATGGGATTTCATAGTTAGAGGCAGTCTTATCACTGAATGAGACGTGCTGGGGGGTTAAACAGGAAGGGGCGACCATCTTCAGCGTTTCCTTGTCTGAGCCTTTTAAGGGCATCCGATTGCCAGATTAGCAGGGCCTCTAGTTGGATCCAGCTGGAAGACCCTTCTGGTTCTGTTAACTAGTTTTGTGGATTTTGTGGTCTTGGGGGCACAGCTAGGGTGAGGTGAGGGAGAGCAAGTGGAAGATGGTTATCCTGGCTGTTCAGACAAGCAGGCCAACCTTTACAGGAGTTTTGGTTCTAGGGCAGAAAAGAAAGATGGGCATGTGGCCCCCGAGACCATCTTGGCCTTC
>NW_015262054.1:0-434 GCF_001447785.1 Gekko japonicus
TAGTGGGCTGGGCCCTGGAGTTCCCCAGACTCTTAGTAGTGGGGGACTTCAATGTCCATGCTGATATGGCCACCTCTTCTCAGGCTGTGGATCTGGTTTCTTCCATGGCAGCACTGGGACTCTCTCAGTTAGTATCAAGCAGGCCACACACACTGGATTTGATCTTTGCCATGGGGTTAGATGTGAGTCCGATTAATACAGATATAGTGCCATGGTTGGACTACTTCGCTCTAACAGCCCAGCTGAGCATCCCAAACCCTCCCCACCTAGGCAACAAGCTGATTTATGCTCACCCACAGAGCATAAATTCCCCCTGGCGATTCATTAGATGAGCTGGTAGAGAACTGGCATAGCTGTCTCTGAAGACATTGATGAAATCACTCCCCGATGCCCTCTTCCCTCCTACGGAGGATGAAATGGGAGCTTAGACGGCT
>NW_015262055.1:0-434 GCF_001447785.1 Gekko japonicus
CACCACCCTGAGCCCCAAGTATGGGGGAGAGCGGTTTAGAAATCAAATGTATAAATAAATAAATACAAAGCAAATGCTCCACCACTGACCCACAGATACTTCACCACCTAGGCAGGGCAGCTTGTGTGGGTTTTCACAACCTGATCAGCAACTGTTGGGAATGAGGGTGCTTATTATGTTGGAGAGACCCAACCTTCCGAGCCTATGTGGTTGCTTCATGCACAAATTTCCCACAGCTGTGTGGGATTGTCTCATTGGAAAACTGTGAAGAACACCCTGCAGATCCTGTTTTTGTACTGCCAGTGTAACATCTGGTGGGTTAATGAGATGCATGAGTTCAATTTATGGATACAGCTCATGCAGCTCTGGAAGGAAGATGCACAAGAACTTTTAATGGACATTTTCACCATGTCCTATCCACTTGAAAGACGGCA
>NW_015262056.1:0-434 GCF_001447785.1 Gekko japonicus
GAGCGACCACATCCAACCGCAATCCCAGAGAAGCCCCCTTTTTCAAAGGAATGCTTTTAAATCTCCGTATTGCTCCTTAGTAAGACAGTCCGAAAATCCTGAGCCTCTTGTTGGTTTGCCGAGACTCGGTCAAGTAAATAATGCTGGTGTTCCCTTTCAAACGCTTCCTCTGTTTCTTCCCTACTGTACACGACATCTTAGGGGAATGCCCCTAGTTATGTTTGCTTGGAATAAACTGGCTGCTAATGTCTTCGAGTGATAAAAATCAGCTCAGGCAAACACCACGTGCGCCTTTCCCAGGAAGGAGTTGATAGGGGAGCACTTAACATGCGGCAGTGCCCTTCCCAAAACCAACGGGCCCGGTTGCCTTAGTCCCATTGGCCTGAAGCTGAGGGCTGGACTAAAAACACACACGTTCCTCTCTTGTTTCCCCA
>NW_015262057.1:0-434 GCF_001447785.1 Gekko japonicus
GCTTGCGTGTGCAAAGCACACTTCTTCAGCTCAGTGGTTCTTAACCTCTAATCCATTGCCACCCCACAAATATGTAACATTATCATCAAATTCCCCCACCCCCCAAAAACCACAAGTAAAGAATTAGGACATGGAAACAACACTCTAGACAAAGGCAACTTGTATATATTTGTCATATATGAATATACAATACACAGATCTTGGGCATACATTCAATGAGGCCTTTGTGCCCAGTGGCCAACTGCCAACTTCTCAGTCCTAGGCTTGATTCTGATTTGCTGTCTGCCTGGATTTTAAGGGACAGAGATTTTATCCCTGGGGGTGGGGTGAGCTGCATAAAACAGATCTGCGCCACATTCCATGTACAGAGAAGGGGCTGCCTAAAATCCCCCCCCCCAAATCCCACATGCCTCTAAACATTCTGAATGCCCCCC
>NW_015262058.1:0-434 GCF_001447785.1 Gekko japonicus
GTGTTTTACATTGGCCCTTGTGCCTCCCATTATTTCAGCCATCATCATCCCTTATCTGTATTTAGAGTCTTTTCAATGTGGACATTTTTAAGCTGAGAGGATAAGATATAAACCAACTACATACATTTTAAAAAAACAGGTCCATGTGATACAAACATGTTTTTTCCCTTATTGCTGAGGCATTCATTCACATTACTTGTTCTTCTGGTACTTAATCACTTTCACTTTGAGTACGGTTCAATTCCTTTTACCCTCAAGTATTCAGAACGCTGCTTGCCAAGAAGAGCAATTTAAGAGTGATAATAAGATAATAAAAAATATTAAGCTACCCATTTAGGAAGAAGCATACAGGTTGAAGGCTCACAGGAACTGAGAGGAGGAGGGGTAAATGACTGGTAATGACTGGTAAATGAGACCTTGTTGGGCTGGGCCAT
>NW_015262059.1:0-434 GCF_001447785.1 Gekko japonicus
CAAATGAGTTCGACACTCCTGGACTAGATAATATATAGTGAGAGAGAGAGAGACCAAGAAAAAGGACGATTCATGACAAGGTGCTTATGGCTCACATATGTAGCACTCCTTTCAAGGATTAGTGCTCTTTGCATATCCAGTTCCCACAGAAAATACATAGAAGAGATTTCTCCCCACCCCCCATTCTTCCTTTGTTGGAGTTCACTCTGATCTGCATCAGTCTCCTCCCTAATTCTGGTTGAGCCAGAAGTTGTACAATTAATTCACAAATCCAATAACGCTGCAGTTGGCTATGGCATTAATTTGCATCTTTCTGCTCCACCCCATTACTGTGATGCACAAAATTAGGGCACTGGAAGAACAACATCAAAAAAGCAACTCATATTTCGAGTTGTAGGAAGACTTTCTCTGTGCTTCACTGTTGTACACAGCAG
>NW_015262060.1:0-434 GCF_001447785.1 Gekko japonicus
AGCCACTCTGGATCCCCATCGGGGAGAAAGGCAGAGCACTAATTAATTCATTTAATTAACTTATACAAGAGTTTGCTTTCTTCAATCATGTTGATCTTCATAGAATTGGGGGGGGGATATTACTGCCCTCCAATATTGCTGCATGACCCTGTTTTGTTTGCCTCCCAAACCAGAGTTAATTTGTTGAGTGTTCTAAACTGGATTGCCACTCCTGGACATGTTCCCCTTACACTGTCTCCTGGGTACTGTCATCTGGTCCAGTAAATTCTGTTCATGCACCAATGTGAGAAATGCTGCCAACAGATGAACGTTGCCAAGCGCAAAGGCCCCAAAGCAGCACATACACAAGTGATTTGAAATGATGCATGCCCTGTTCTTGACAGCATGCGCAAAAGCACACCAGACGCAGCCACCATGTTGAACGCTGCAAGTAG
>NW_015262061.1:0-434 GCF_001447785.1 Gekko japonicus
TCTACTCAGAAGTAAGTCCCATGTTGTTCTGTAAAGACCAGCTTACTCCCAGGAAAGTATCCTCAGGACTGCCACTGTAGAGGTCTTTCAGGAAGGGTGGGGTAATTTTTGACAACAAAGTTACGTTAATAGATTTTTTTCCTAGTAATATGTTTGTTTGTTTCCCAGTAGGTTCACACCATTTGGAGTTCCCAGTTTTTCAGATATGCTTAAAAATCCCAAAGGTGAAATGAGAAAAATTGGGGGAACTATATTGTGGTTTTGATTTCCAGGTGGAAACTAGAGATTTGGTGGGGACCACAGTCCTCTGCAAGAGGGAATATTTGACTGTGTGAATATTCTTGTTTTAGTCCTATTTAACACCCTCGTTTTATTTGTCTGCGTTTCCCTTTTTCTATTAATGACATGGGTAATCTCACCCAATCAGAGAGCAC
>NW_015262062.1:0-435 GCF_001447785.1 Gekko japonicus
TTTCTACAAAAAAAGCCCTGGCCTTTGCTAATGTTGTGGCCCCAAATTATTACTGAAGGGGGGATCTAGACTTTGATTAATGCAAACACTGTATCTTGGAACTTGGTTTTTAATTTGTTTGTACATTTGGTCATTGCCCTGACCTGGATAGCCCAGGCTAGTCTGATCTTGTCAGATCTCGGAAGCTAAGCAGTGTCGATTCTGGTTAGTATTTGGATGGGCGACCTCCAAGGAATACCAGGGTTGTGATGCGGAGGCAGACAATAGCAAACCACTTCTGATTGTTCCGTGCCTTGAAAACTTTACGGTGGTCATCATAAGTCTGCTGTGACTTGTTGGGGGAAAAGATTTCAAGATTTACTCTAATGCACTCTGTCTTCTTTAATCTGTCACAAAGAAATGAGTAGAAGTAAATGGTTATATATGACTAATGAT
>NW_015262063.1:0-434 GCF_001447785.1 Gekko japonicus
CCCCCCCCCCCGATCTCAGCCTTTCCAAATTACAAACCGTGCCCTGAACGAAGATATACAAAAGGCAAAGAGAACACAGCCATATCTCGCGTTGTTCTTTTTGTCACTCTCACAGATTGTGTCTGGGCGGTGCGTCAAGGCAGACGTTTGTTCTTGTGTCTTTGCCAGCCTGAGACAAGGGAATGTGTTATTAGTTCCCAAAAGATACCACGGTCGGTGCGGAAGATCGATGACGATCTCTGCGTTGCTTTACGGCCGGCGCGTCCCGACAGTCAATTCGGAGTCCGACAAAGATCTCGTTTCGTGCCGCACCTCACGATGTTGACAGGCTCTGATGGCTGGACGGCAAATGAACAACACCATCCATGGAACACCTTTACTGGGACCGACCGAATGGCACCGGAGTGTATTTATTTATTATTCAAATTTATATC
>NW_015262064.1:0-434 GCF_001447785.1 Gekko japonicus
TCCTTTCCAGTGGAAACAATACTTAAGGTGGAGACTTGCGTTTTGAAGGCATCTTGTTCTCTGAGAAAATGGATGAGAAGCTCATGAAGATTAAAAAGTATAAACAAACATCTAAGTCCCTCAAAGTGTCTCACTCTAGAGTTACCCACCTTAAACAACGTCCATACTTTCACCAACCTTAGCATCCCTACCTTCAGGGTCCCAATATGCTACTGCCAAGTCATTTGCCTCTCAGCAAGGTTATGCCAAATGTAAGGACAATCAGAAACACAGGCAGGGTAAGCAGTCCCAAGTGGTTAGGGACTTCTCCCAGCCTCAGAGCTACATGTTCTGACTAGAAACTACCTTTACACCTGTCTGGTTTGGGGACAGGTTATCCCAGTCTGGTACTGAGTGGGAGGCCATCAGATCTGATGAGTGGGTCCTTTCAATAG
>NW_015262065.1:0-434 GCF_001447785.1 Gekko japonicus
GGGGGGGGCTTATGTCTACCCCTCATTTTTCCTCCCTGAAAAAGTCCCAGGGACCTGCCATCTTGGGGAAATGAATGTGTAGCCTTTCAGGACCTAATGAGTTTCCCCAGTGGGGCAAGCAGTTGCTTGTCAGAGCCATATTTGGTTGTGAAAACAGAATGCACTGGGGGGAAAGGGGCTTAAACCTCCTATCCACTGCATTGGGATCCCAATTCAAACTGGGATTATTCTCAACAGGAAACTCTGCACACACCTGCTTGACAAGACAGGGCAGACTCATAAGCAGTGCAATACTCAGTTAGGCCCCCAAAAGCCAGTCAGAAGTAAAATCAAACTTTATTTGAACAGGAGGCAGAGGGCAGGAAGGAAATGCTTTCTTTAACCTCCCTCACATACACCCCCTTAAATTTATTGATAAGTTATCAAGACAAATG
>NW_015262066.1:0-434 GCF_001447785.1 Gekko japonicus
CACCCCACACCCCAACGAGTGACACTACATATGGTCTGATGGGACCCTAGACAATATTCTGCTATTTTAAGAGTTTTATACTCACTAAGAGAAATACTTCTGCTTCTCAGTAGGGGATCTGGAAGGAACTTATGGGGAAGGAATTATATCCCTCACTGGCTCCCATGGTCTACTCACTATGTATATAATCCATCTTAATAGCATAGAATACATTGTGATAAAAAGACCTGAGGTACCTCTGACTGTATGTTTCTGATTGCACTTTACCATAACTATATCGCCATTGATGTTAATGTTTTAATAATTTTATCTTGTATTTTATATTGATATTTGTATTATTGTTTTCTACTGTTTCCTTTTGTAAACCACCCTGAGCCTGCCTCAGTGGGGAGGACGGGGTAAAAGTTAAATCTCCCTTATATATAAAAGCCGAA
>NW_015262067.1:0-434 GCF_001447785.1 Gekko japonicus
CCACTTGAGCCACCGCAGCTCCTTATTTTGTACTTGGCCATTATAGACTCTCATAGGATCAGAGCTAACCATTGGTGTGACAGAACAACTTCCATTTAGCACAACAAATAATTTGAAGAAATGTCTGAAGCATCTAAAGACAGATGTAGTATGAAGGACATATTAAAAATCAATTATTTTTATGGGAACTTTAAATGCCATCAAAGCTGTCAGGTTGTTCTCTTACCTAACAGACAAGAATACAGCTCTAAGGATTCCTTTGTGTTTCCTCCGGACTTATATAATTATACCAGGATAATTTTTTTTTTAGCTCAAGTTCTCTCTGCAATAATTTTTTGGGGCAGCTGTACACTAGCTGTGGTGATTTTTTATTTAGCTCAGGCTCTCTCCCCTATTAACACTTATAGTACTAGCATTTTTACTAACAGTGAAAA
>NW_015262068.1:0-434 GCF_001447785.1 Gekko japonicus
TTCCAGGGGATCCCCAGGTTCCATCTGGATGCTGGCATCCCTAGGTATAACACTGGCAGAGAAACCAAAACAACGGGATAGTGCACACAATGAAGCCAGAGGATGAAACATCTCAAGGAACAGCAAGCAAATCTTTCTCAAACTGCAGTTTACTATTTGTCAAGAGGTTTCTACCAGCTGTCTTTGGAAGACGGCTTGACATTTCATTCATTTTGCAGGCAAAATGAATTCACGGTTGGGTTTTAGATCTATTTCCTCATTTCAATATTTGCGAAGCTTATATAGTTATTTCTTGCCTCTCATGTATTGATAAATCACAACTGGGTCAGCATTCAACTCTGATTTTATAGATGAACTCAGGAACTTCTTAAAATACTTCCCCTTTCTGATTATCCTAAGACTCGCCCTTGCAGGAGTTCCCCACTTGATTTTTT
>NW_015262069.1:0-434 GCF_001447785.1 Gekko japonicus
AGGAGAGGAGAATGATGGGAGCTGCTTTATGATATAAATAAAGTAAAAGTAATGACAAAGACAAAGTTGGGGTTCACCTAACTGAGCACGGGCCAGAGCTGGTTTTAAAGCCCACATTGTTACAGCGATGGCTGTCAAGCCATCCTAATTAATCACCACCATTCTTGCCGTGGGCACAGCTCTCACCTCCTGTAAGGAGGGAAAAGAGAATAAATCTTCTTGTGAGGATATTAAGGTCTGCTGCTGCTGCTTTTAGAGAAATTCTTTAGACAGGAGAAATTAATGCACTGATCCTGTTCGGATGGGTGTGCCATGGGGTGACAGCTTCCCCTCCCCAATTTGAAACCAATGTTCACACAACAAGAAAAAAAAAGATGGGGGGCACAAGGCAAGCATGAGAAGGGCAAAGCAAGAGCGCCCTCCCTCAAAATTTA
>NW_015262070.1:0-434 GCF_001447785.1 Gekko japonicus
CTGCATGTGTGAGGTATTTCAGTCCTGAAGGATATAGGGTAATTTTTGCCTTCTGCTTTCCCTCCAATGTCTGCCTTGCTGTTCCAAATTTCCCCTTGCAATCTGCATTCACCTGCTTGCCTACTGCTCTCCAAATCGTATCCTTTGTCGGAGCCAATATACTTTGACACCCTCTTCTTCCTGCCTGCCCACATTCCTTGCCCTCCTTGTGCCATCAAATGCCCTTCAGTCTTCCTATTCCTCATGCTACCGTCCTTCAAGCTAAGTGACTGCAGTGCCAAATTCCCTTACTGAATGTTTTACTTTATGTTTGGAATATTTCCTATCAATTCTACCATAGACTTTAATGGTAAACAAAAGCGCTTTTAATTGCCTCATAAAGGGGGACCCCTTCATTTTATTCTCCTGACATTTGGAAGTATGAATGTCCGAGA
>NW_015262071.1:0-434 GCF_001447785.1 Gekko japonicus
TAGAAGCAAACAGTCCAGCTCGCGCCCTGGAAGACTTTCCTCGAGTTCCCCCTGCCCGACGACACTGCCTTTACTCACCTGACTCAGAGTAGCCGGTGGCGGTGATGATGGGAACAGCTACCATGACGAGACCGGCGGCGCTCCAGACGTACTTCATGAGGAACTGCTCCAACATGACGTACCAGAGTCTCTCCAGGAGCAGGACATTGATCTGGGAGGCCAGCTCGCGGTAACACCTCTGCAGGAGGGACATCTCAATCTGGGCGTGGGGGGCAGAGGGAAACACAAGTGTTACTGGGTCCACCGGGAGGGGGGGGCTTCCGTGCACTGCTGGGGCTCGTCCTGCCTTTCGCAAGCCTGTGACATTCTGGGTAAGCCGGGAGGGACGCCATCCAGGCGAAAAAGTCCAGGTGCCCACATTGGCGTTGTTTCCC
>NW_015262072.1:0-434 GCF_001447785.1 Gekko japonicus
TTTTTTTTTTGGTAAATGAAACCAACTCTCAAGGACGGGATTAAACTCCAAGGGACCGTTTGCCTTTCAAGTGCAAATGAAGGAGAACCTGTGCCCAATCAGCTTCATTGCTTACACAACACTCAAAGGAATGCTTATATGGTGGTAGAAATCAGCACCTGATAGCGGAATATCAGCAGACACTTCGTTTGTTTAGTGCCTTGGCTTAACAGGAGAGAACAATATGTTTTGAAACATCATTGTCTACATGGAAGCCTTATCTTATCTACTTGTGGGCCAACTTTATGGCCTTCCTATTGAAGTTGTGTCAACTGGAAGGGAGATTATGAGAAGACTGTTCCTTCCTCCGCGTTTTTTTCCGGGTTAGAAGCTAGGGTAATGACACCGACCTCCTAACTGAATGTCAGTCTGAAGAGAGGGAAGGAGGAACACCT
>NW_015262073.1:0-434 GCF_001447785.1 Gekko japonicus
TACCTCCATGTCTAGCTTATTAACCCAGATGGGCAAATTGGAATACGAATGAAGATTCAAGTCATCCACAGCCTTCTGAACTCTGTTCAAGATTTCTGAGAAGGTTTTGTGATCATACATGCAAGTTTCCAAGGATCTTACTTCCAGATCTATTTTCTCTTCAATGATAAGCAAATCATCCACCTAAGAGACAGAAATAAACGCAGCTTTTAAAAGTGCAATTTCAGCATAGAAAACGGTCCTTTGTCACAAGGCCACCTGCTCACATTAGCATAGCTTCTAGTTGTGAGACACAGCCCCCCAGAAGTTTTTGAACCCTGAGAAACAATTTGGTATTTGGGCAGCCAGAGGCATACTTTTTACCAGTGTCAACGAACTCTCTTGGGAATATTACCCTTTAGTGCCATGCAAATATAAACTGTGCTTTGTAAAAA
>NW_015262074.1:0-434 GCF_001447785.1 Gekko japonicus
GCATGCCATTTTGCTTGCTTGCCATGGGTTATGAATTCTACATCACAAATAGAAAACATGGGATTTTTTTTAATGGCCTGCCAGGTTCATGTACTTTTAGCAGCATTGTACTTTCTGGGGTGGCGGAGAGAGAAGTCAAAACTTGTCATAGGATGGAGATGAGCATCAATAGCTACGAACAGCAGGACTCTTTTGAGAGAAGTTGGAATGAAAAAGGTACACCTTGCTCCAATGCTTATGAGAAGAACTGTGAAGTCCACCTGTTCCACAGTTGTTAATGGCACCTTCCATGATAAGCAACAACTATCTTAACTATGACTATGTTATACAACACAATTTTGGGGAAGAGTATCATTTCTTTGGACTTATTTAAGGACTGAGCTGTTGGTGGTAAGATTCACATATAGAAAGTATGTGAAGAGTGCAGCATAGAC
>NW_015262075.1:0-434 GCF_001447785.1 Gekko japonicus
AAGCTGGCAATTCAGAGAAACTGATAGACGCATTGTTATAACAAATAGTCAGCTGCTGATGGTGGAATAAAATGGCTTCCATGGGGACCGGGGCATGGTAAATGGCTGCTATATGGGCAGGACTAGGAAAATCCAAACTTTGCCACACCCATGGCTGCCATCCAGGCTTTACTGCAATCCTTCTGAAAGCTTTGCAGCAAAGCAAGTTTGGGAAAGATCAGAGAAACCCAAGAGGTGCTTGAATATATTACACTGCTATAGGAAAGAGGGGAATAAAACCCACTTCCCAACAGCATTCAACCTGGGGCATATAACTGGTGTGGAAAAGTTTGTACGAGCACTTTTATAATCCAGTTTACAAGGTATGGGGAAAATGGGATTTATTGTAAAACATTCAGGTATGGGTCCCTGACTGGAACTGACGTCTGCTATGT
>NW_015262076.1:0-434 GCF_001447785.1 Gekko japonicus
ACATCAGAGCTTAGATGGGGCGCACCCGCTTGCAAGCCGCCAAAAACCCAGAAGATTCCATTGGGTTGTTTGTTCTCTACATTTGTCCATTACCATTTCAACTGAATTGGTATTCTTCACTACAGGACAGGCTTAGAAAGAAATTTTAGCATCAGCTGCCAAGAACTTGAAGAGACTGTCAAAGATTTGATGCTGAACTACCAGAAACACTTTCTGCATAAATTAAGACAGAAAACCCAGGTAAGAGGAGCACTTGTGGGTTTGGGGCGGAATTCGGTGGCTGAGATCCAACAGAAGAAATCTGTGCTGATGTTCTCAGTTATGGTGCCGTCACTCTGAGAGGGAGAAGGTGGGAGGGGACTTTCTCTGTTGACGCATGTCTGATGGAGGGGACCTTGTTTCTGCTACGCAATTTCTGCAGGTTTGCCCCTGCA
>NW_015262077.1:0-434 GCF_001447785.1 Gekko japonicus
TTGGAAACCACACTGTGCATGACATGGACACTGTATTTAACACAGTCAAGTTGGCAGAGGCCAGCTCTTCGTCTCAGCTCCTCCACTTGATGAGTTGGTGTTATCATTGTTGGTGTCTCCACTCCTTCATACTGATATCCTGCAAATATTTTCAGTATCAGCAACTATCCTTTTTTCTTCCCTAGCTTGTTCTTTGCTTAGCCAGCTTGCTGCACTGTATTTATCTCTTTTAATGTTTCTCCATGCCGTATGTCAGCTCCTTCACCCCCTTAATCATGTTGGCTGCACTGAAGTGAAATCCCTCTAATTTGTCTAGTGAATGAATCATTTGATACAGGCTGTAAACTGCAGGCAGTAGTGTTAAACCTGGGCTGCAGTAACACGTGCCAGTTGAAGCGGAGGGGTAGTGAGGCTATTTCCTCCAGAGGAATTTG
>NW_015262078.1:0-434 GCF_001447785.1 Gekko japonicus
GTTTTTACCACAAGTGATGTAAACGCACCAGCATGATGCTGACACACCAGACCCCTCCAATTTTCTCCCATCAGCACCCGAGGCACTGGCATTCCTAACGGAAGGGGGACCATAATTGTGCATTTGTTTTTAGACATGTGCACCTACTGCGTTCCAATGTTGTGCCTACTTGTGGATGTCCTTAAGGACAGGCATCCATGGCGGATGGTAGAGAAATATCGTTCTGCTCCCCAATTTCATGCCAGGCACAGCCTAGCAACCAATGGACGGGGTGGGGACATAGGAGGGGATTATTTATTTATCATATGGCAAATAAATAGGGGGAACACTGTCATGCATTGATGTGATGTCACTTCCAGGGAAAAAACCTGGAAGTGATGTCATGCTTCTCCAGGAATCACTGAAAACTATGGTAAAACCATAGAGTTTCTGGC
>NW_015262079.1:0-434 GCF_001447785.1 Gekko japonicus
GTGTTTCCCATACTTGTGACTGCTGAGGCATGAGGCCAGCCCAGTGCAGTGAGTGCAGAGGGGCAACATGCACCCTCCTCTCTGTGCCTGACTATGTATTTGGTTTGTGGGAACCTTGAATTATTTCACTTTCCAAGTGATTATCTCGCAGCACAATGGGATACCTCCACACTGTGCTTGAGAACTGCAGCTCATGAAGCATTGTGTCATCTTTCCCTGCAGCTTTTGGCATCTTACTGTGGGAAATTGCAACGTACGGCATGTCCCCTTACCCTGGGATCGACCTCTCCCAGGTCTATGAGCTGCTGGAGAAGGACTATCGTATGGAACGACCAGAAGGCTGTCCGGAGAAGGTCTATGAGCTCATGAGAGCGTGTAAGTTTCTTCTGGAGACAAAGGCTCTCCAGCCTTTCCCTCTTTTACAGGGTGGGGGG
>NW_015262080.1:0-434 GCF_001447785.1 Gekko japonicus
GTCTGCAGTTCAACATCTTAACCTCTGAGTCATCATGGCCCCTGCAAAAACTACTTGTAGGAACAGGTAATTTCATGAAATCCAAGATATGTCTTATACAAAATGCCTCATACCCTTGACTTGAAACAGGCCCAGCCAACCCATCTACAGATGTATCAAGTAGAAAGAGAGAATTTAGAACTCTTGAAATATCATTTTTTTTAGTATTCACAGGTGAAAGTCCACACAAATGATGGCTTAACTGTGGTTTTAGCTCAAAGGAATTCATCCTTGACTTAGGCATTTAGCTGTGTAATACTTTATTTTTGTCTCTTGTTTGGAATAAACTACAACTTTTCCATAACAAAGCTGTGTATATGTTTGTCACTGACATTTTATTTAAGTGGCGGCCTAGATTTGTTCACATTCTCAAGAAGGGATTTATCCCAAGGATA
>NW_015262081.1:0-434 GCF_001447785.1 Gekko japonicus
CAGGGGTAGAAAGTAAGGAAGCTGCTGCACATGCTAGCTTAAGTGGGTCTCATGTGTAATGTAATTCCTACCAAGTCACGAAAGGATTGAGGCCATGAAGCTAACTTTGTTTTTCTAAATATAACGAAAATGTTATGTGCCCTTAGAGTTCTTCACAAAACCTTGGTCTTCAAGGCTGGAAACAGCATATGTGAGTTCAGCAACTGATAACTGCAAATTTATTGAAATGTACATGTTTTAATATGTATTCCTGATATGACATATTGTCAAAGATTAAGGTGAAGGAGGGCAAAGGATTAAGAGAGCACTGGAGAGCAGTATTGTGCAAGGGCAAACCATGTGCAGAAGAAAGAAATAGGGTGGAACACATAGTGCAGGGTTCTCATTCCCTAAGCATGGAAAGCCCCCTAGGTTTCCCTTGCTTGAAAGCCAGT
>NW_015262082.1:0-434 GCF_001447785.1 Gekko japonicus
TCCAGCAGGGCTCGTCTTATGTTCTTGTGTTCCCAACTCTGCCGTCTCGTGTGCCTGAGGTGCTGAAAGAACTTCAGTTTGGGGAAAAGTGCTGTGATCTCTCCCACCTAAGTCGTTCGTTTTAAAATGAAATAAATTGTGTGTGCATCAACAGCACTGCCCTCCCATGTGGCCTTACACCCTTATAAGTCCACTGAAGTCAATCGACCTAGCAGGGTGAAATTCTGCAGGGGATAGCACTGTAATTGGACATCATACATATAAATGTGCATTGTACATACAAGTTTAATATACATCTAGATCCTCTGGAATTGAGGGCTCTCTTCCAGTGTAGTGTTGTTAACGAAAATCACAGCTTCCAGCATTGCCTCACAATTCACTTTCCCCTTGTGCTGCCCTGGCAACCAAAAGTCAAAGAGCCAGTTTGGTGTAGT
>NW_015262083.1:0-434 GCF_001447785.1 Gekko japonicus
ACTATTTGTTAAGCACCAGACTTAACACCAAGGGCCTCTGGTTAGTAGTGGGCCTTCTGCTGGACTGTGGACCTTGGCATATGCCTTAATCCACTGACACGAGCCCTGAAGCAATGTGTATAGATGGAATCTCTGTGCTGGAAAACAGTTGGAACTCAAGTTGTGCTGGCAGGAAACACTATTCCATAGGGCACTGCTGCTGTTGAAAAATGCAAGGAATCTAGGCTGGTCTTTGGGAGACACTGGAAATGTTAAAAGTGCCCAGTGCTTATGGAGTGATTTGATTAAGTTAACAATATTTTCTTGTTGGTTAAAATAACTTTGCTACTGAGAGGTCAATGTCTGCAACAGCTGAAAGAGACTTGGAGGGCAATCATCAATCCTATTGAAATTCACGTATAGTTTCTCTTTTATTGTATTAAGAATATAATTTT
>NW_015262084.1:0-434 GCF_001447785.1 Gekko japonicus
ACTCACATAAAACACACACACATTATACAAAGACAGAAACAGACGAAGCAATCTAGTACGACGTTTGACAGAGGAGGAACAAAGAGCCATAAAAATATTTGAATCCATACGGGTCTCCCAGTAATTTTGTGTTCCACCCACAGCTATCTTTAGACGGGGATGGAGCGAAAGCAGAAATGTGGACGTTTTTTACACACACAGTCCATGTTCCCAGAGTCACAGAGAGACGGTTAACCGAGTCCCAGAACCATTTCCCTTCCCTTCGCTGATGGAAACTCCACCCAAGCAAAAATTTCCTCCTACAGTTACCGTTGCTGTTAAAACACACGTGCCCGTGCTTTCCAAGCGAACAGAAACGGACTTATGAATCTCAGGGGGTCTTGCTCTAGGCCAGGTCTCCCCCACCCACACCCACCCTGACCTCAATGTCCTGA
>NW_015262085.1:0-434 GCF_001447785.1 Gekko japonicus
AAGAGACACACGACTTGCAAATAAATGTAGTTTTCCCACCATTCTTTCTTCAAAAATATGTTTCTTTAAAAGCCAGTTTGTCGAAGCAGTCCCAAAATTCACTGTCACACAGCACCTCCAGATCATCTGTAGGACCAGGCAAATAGTTGCCAATACACAAGGGCTGAAAAACGGCCAGTCCACCCACAGCACTTGCATGCTCCTGCAGCTCATTTGGCACATGTGAAAACAGTGGGCCATCCCCAACCCCTCCTACCAAGGATTTGGCTCCCAGCAAGGGTGGGGCTTGTGAGGACCAACCTTTTGCTGATGGATTTGTGCTAATTACCCCTCTCTGTGTGGTTCAAAATGCCCTTTGTGTGCAAGTCTTGTGAACACACATGACGCTACCTTATAGTGAATCAAACTCTTGGTCTATCAAAGTCAGTATTGTC
>NW_015262086.1:0-434 GCF_001447785.1 Gekko japonicus
CTATGGTGGCAAAATGAGGCCCTGAGAATTTGGTACCATCTCAGGAACGCTGGTTGCAAGCAACTAGTCAGTGTATCAACTAACATGACTGGTAAGGCTGCCAGGTAGGGTGTGGCAACCAGCAGGATACTAGCGGGTCCAGTGACAGCATGACATTCCAGGGGGAAACAGAAGGGATGTCACACCTCTCTACAAATTGCCAGATAAAACCATTGAGTGTCTGGGGATTTTTAGAGAAGACTGATATCACTTCCAGGCTTTTCCTGAAAGTGATGTCACGCCATCATCCAATGGCCATTTTTTAAAGATTAGTTTTCTCTCACCAGCCACAGTGGTGGCAGGACCCAGGGGCAGAGGTCTGGCATTCAGATGAGCATCATGATTCAGATACAGATGTGATGGTGGCTGTAGATCCTCATCAAGAATATGTTTTT
>NW_015262087.1:0-434 GCF_001447785.1 Gekko japonicus
TTCTCCAGCACCATAATTTGAAAGCATTTGAAGTGACATCATGCTAAACTTCCTACCCTCATAGGGAATCTGACGAGAGAAGCACACCCCCTTTCCCATTTCTTGTTATCAGGCAGCCAGTACTGTTGCCCTGATATACTCTTCTACATCTAAGACTAGAGATGGGTGCTTGGATATATCCAGCATGAATGTATACCTGAAAAATACTTTATCTGTATTTTTTTAATCTGGAGTGGGATTTGGGATTTGGGGGGATACTAGTACCAGGCTCGTAGCCATGGAGGGAGGCTTTGGAGGCAGTGCCCCCCACAGAGGACCCCAGCCCTCCCCGGGAGGATGCCAGACCAACTCCCACACACACCCAGTGCGCCACGGCCCACCGCGGCCTCGGCAGCTCTTCCTGGTGGCTTCCTGCTTGGCTGCAGCAGGAAGAA
>NW_015262088.1:0-434 GCF_001447785.1 Gekko japonicus
AAAAAAAAAAAAAGTGCCGCTGCACTCAAACTTTCTTCTGTTGATAACAAATATCGTACCCTGCCTTTCGCCCGGACTGGGAGCCAGAATGGCTCTCATTCTTCTCTCCTCCTCCATTTTAGATTCACAACACCCCTGTGAAGTAGGTCTGGCAGAAAGTGTGCGACTTGGGCAGTCAGCCAGCCGTTGCAACAGGATATTTCAGTCACCCATCAAATTAGAAAATCTGGACTAAATATGGGGCAGAGTTCTCTAGGATTTATCTATTAAAGGCTGTTTTGGGTAAGGGGGTTGCTGGGAAGTCATAGTTGACTGATGGCGACCCCGTAGGGCAGGGGTGTCGAACTCATTTGTTGTGAGGGCCATATCTGACATAAATGAGACCTGGTTAAGCCGGGCGGTGTGTGTCATAAGAAGATAAGAGATGCCAATGT
>NW_015262089.1:0-434 GCF_001447785.1 Gekko japonicus
GTGTTCATCACTCTTTGGGTGAAGAATATTAGCTCTTGTGAGTCTGTTGTTAGGACGTGGGATGCACGAGGTCTCACAATTGAGAAATAGACACAATAGCACCCAGCTCAATTGTTTTAGTGCACTGGGATAAATCGGGTTTGCGCTTTGGATTTGGATTACCAGCAGCCGTTCGCTTGGGTCATTCCCCATAGACAATCTCTAATAAGCAGGCTAGTCACATGAAAACCTATCATTCCCTTCCCGGCTGTTCTAGTATCCTACCTGCCTCCCTAGTATACCTTAACCTTAAAAGATTCTGTTTTCTTTCATCAAGATCCATATTAGGTTCTGTACCAAGTAGGGTGATTAAGCCCCTGTCGGGGAGGGCGTCTCCCACTCCTAGTACCCGTTGCATGCTGCCACTGGGAGAAAAATGAAACCCTCCTGCAAAG
>NW_015262090.1:0-434 GCF_001447785.1 Gekko japonicus
CTGCCTGGCCCAGATGTTCTTCATCCACTACTTCTCCATCATGGACTCCGGGGTCCTCTGGGCCATGGCTCTGGACCGCCTCGTCGCCATCTACAGCCCCCTCCAGTACGCCACCCTCCTGACCCACCCCAGGGTCGCCCTGATCGGTCTGGGCATTGCCGTGCGGAGCGTCGTCGTTATGGTCCCCTTGCCTCTTCTCCTCAGGAGGCTGCCCTTTTGCAGAGCCAACTCCCTCGCCCACGCCTTCTGCCTGCACCCAGACTTAATCCGGCTTCCGTGTGCCGACACCACACTCAACAGCCACTGCGGCTTGTTTGTGGTGCTCTCTACTTTCGGGCTCGACTCCCTCTTCATCTTCCTGTCCTACATCCTGATCGTCAAGACGGTGCTGGGCATGGCCTCGCGGGAAGGGCGGCTCAGGGCTCTCAACACCT
>NW_015262091.1:0-434 GCF_001447785.1 Gekko japonicus
CACCCCCCTTCTGCTTGCAGAGGACAATGAGAGAAGGTACTCTGGATGACCAGGGCTGGGGCAACCGGGGTCATGTCATCTGTGGAATGACATACAGGTGCCTTGTTTTTACCTCAGTGAAGCCAACTCCTACAGTTGCATTGCACTGTATCATTTATAGTCCTATACTTGAATTTATGCCCTACTTGTTTTAAATGAGTACGCCCTAGTGCTTTTAAATATTCCTTTGTTTTGCTTTGAGGTATTCAGCCAAACTTTAGCCTTCTCCTATTTGGATACACACTACTTTTGGAAATGCAGAAGAAGTTTGGAATGGTGGTTTCAGGTGCGACCCCAAGCAGAGTTACACCCTTCAAAGCCCTTTGACTTCAATGGTGCATGACTCTTCTTAGGATGGCACTGTTTGAAAGCAACCTGGGGTAACTAAGGAAGGG
>NW_015262092.1:0-434 GCF_001447785.1 Gekko japonicus
CACTCAGGGTCATGAGACGTCAGCGTCAAAAGCTTGCCGTGACTGAGAGAATCGCATGTGAGCATCCCAGGCCCATCTGTGCGAACCTTAGGTCTAGTGTAAACATCCGATTATCCTTAATGTGAAGAGGGAAATGGGAGAGAGAGAGATCTCTATGCAAACAAACGTTCTGGCCCAAGCGAGCTAAGGGTCATATGAAAATACTTGACGTTTCTTTCCATTCCGGAAAAACTGACTTTGCTTTTTAACAATGCAAACTTCAGCAGAGATACTCCTAAGACTATTGAAGTCAATCCGTTTCGAAGGGTTTAACTCTACTTAGGCTTGGGCCTGGATAGCAGGGCTGCCATTCCCTAGTTGGGAGCAGAGGATCGCCTAGTTTTGTGGGATCCTTCCTGCCACCAGCCAGCTGGCTGTCGGGAGGAAATCCCCCC
>NW_015262093.1:0-434 GCF_001447785.1 Gekko japonicus
GCGAGCGCTCTCTGCGACAGATTTCCACTCTGCCTCCAGCGAGGGCAATTTAGGTTAAGTCAATTGCCGTGGCCTTGAATTGCTCGGTCAAACTGTCACCTCAGACCCTGGTGATCTCACTCATCCTCATTTGAACTACGATATAGACTCAGCGCTAAGAGCAGCTGCTCCGGAAGAAGAGGATGCGGCAGAAAGCTGATTTATGAGGAGCAAGCCCTACCCTGGACCTTTTGGGACCACTTCAGACACCTGTGCCCCCCTGTTTCCTTCTCAGAACTGCAGAGGCCAGCAGGCTGAGAAAGCAGCATGTCACTAGAACTAAATATCTTCCAGTGTTTGTATAAATATGGGGGTCACCCAGTGCCCCTTCCAGGTGCCCCTTGGTCTTGTAGTCCCATCTTCCCTCCTTTAACCACAGAAGAAGAAGAAGAAGA
>NW_015262094.1:0-434 GCF_001447785.1 Gekko japonicus
AGTGTCAGGGAAGACTGTAGCAATAAAATCCATTAAGTGTGAGGGGAAAAATTCCACTCAGGAGGAATGCTAAAGAAGGGGGAGGGGGGGTCCCATGCAGATGAGTCATCATCATTCAAAGACACCACACAGCCCAAGTCTTTCAAAGGAAAATAACTAGGACAGTTCACAGTTAGTCTGAGGGGAAATTTTTTCCAGTTCTCTCCACAGCAATGGCATCTTATCAGCAGCCGATTCTTGGCAGAGCCTATCGAAAGGTTTTGGTCCATGGAAACAATGCAGAAAGTTGGTTGGAACACGTTTGGGTAGTAGAACAAACAGGCAAAAGGGAATTGCAAAGTTATGAGGAGGAAAAGTCACAGGTTACGAAACTGTTCTCGAAAGGTGTGTGTAAGAGCTGTTTTGGAATCTATGTCTTAAGATACGGGTAACTA
>NW_015262095.1:0-434 GCF_001447785.1 Gekko japonicus
TCTTCTTCTGCTATACAGAAGAGCATGATGTTGTCCCCATTTCCTTTCAGCCGGGGCTCATGCAGAAGCTCTTTGGGGTGGGTCGTGCTCCAGGTAATCCTGGGCCAGAGCTACGGGCTGTATTGAAGGTATCAGTAAAGGTAGTTTACAGGAAGCAGGGGTGACTCGGACAGTGGCAGGCAGGACGGCGACTTCTGTGCTAGGAGGGAATATTCGGTAAAGGACCGAACATAGAAGGGTTGGTATTGCAATGTTCTGGCACAGATCTGTGGCGCAGCCACATTGGGATACCACCCTGATCACTGCGTCTCAAAAAGAAAATGGTAGAGCCGGGGGAAATGCAGGAATGGGCAAACGAAATGGCCAAGAACTTTCTGCTTTTCTGTGAGGACAGGTGAAAGATCTTCAGGCTTTTCCGTTCAGGGAGATGACAG
>NW_015262096.1:0-434 GCF_001447785.1 Gekko japonicus
CTTGAGGTCCCTTCCAGGTCTATGTTTCTAAGTCTTCTTTGGGGGTGAACTTAGGTTCATGTTGCTCACCCACTAAATCTTCTGTCTAATTAGTAGCATTTGAAAGACCATCCTTGGGAGAATATGCAGGGTTGTTAGAATATGTATGGTTGTTATGTTGTAAACATGGGTGGAGTCTCCCTTTTGTCAAATCCAGACTGAGTCATGGAGGCAGTCTCTCTTGCTCCTCTTTGCTTTTACCCTATTTGATAAAAGCTTAAAAAAAACAACCAACAGGCAAGTTTAGAAAGATCAAGATTATTGATTCATTTGAAGGAGCCCTGGATGGTGCTCACTTGCTCCTTTCATTCATATTTTATGGGTAATGAATAAGAGGTTAATGCTGTTATGTTGATCAGATAATGTTTAAAAACTCACCAGGGGCCACAAAAAAA
>NW_015262097.1:0-434 GCF_001447785.1 Gekko japonicus
CATGCAAAACTGAATGGTTCAAGAGAGCTGTTTCACACAGGTCACAGGACTGTATTGTAACAAAATGGTTCATAAAGATGTCTTGGGAAAGGGGGCAGGGACTGTGAACTATACTATATTGAACAGTCAGTTGTGTAATTGTTCATAGTCAATCTGATTTCTGCATCATTTTAGGTGTCATCATATTTAAATGCTTATGCCTTGTTTCAGCCCTATTTCATATTTCTGTTAGTTTTCAGATTTTTGCAATTGTCATTTGTTAATCAGAGGTCCCATCCTGTTGATCATACTTGACACATACTGTGTAATCTGCCAAAAACAAACTATAAATAACATGCATTTTTTTAATTAAAGAGGGTTGGGTTTTTTTAATTGTTTTGTCTTGAGTGCCATGGGAGGAAAAACATGCAGTCTGTTCAGTGACACTGACTTCT
>NW_015262098.1:0-435 GCF_001447785.1 Gekko japonicus
CTCATTCTTATTCCTTTCTCGTGGTTACTGACAGTTCAAGTAGCCTGTCTTTTCAATCGCACTAGTCCCGAGTACTACAAGTGTGTGTTACTGTAGTATTTCCATCTGTAGTATTTCTGCTCATTCCCACACACTACATTCAAACCTGTTCTGAACCTCAAAGCAGGTTCTCTTTGGATATAGCCAAGTCAGTGACTTGGACACCAGCACCTAAGAATTACCAGAGCAATACTAAGCAGAGCCTCACCCTTCTAAACCTGTAATGGGTTTATAAGGGTATAATTCTGCTTATGGTTGTACTATACATGTCCTGTTTCTTTTTATTTTTCAGCCACAATGTGGCAGCAGTTTTTCTGGTGCGTTACCAACTTAAAGTAGTCATCCTTGATGAAATAGTGCTGAAAGTCGAGTTTGAGTCCAGTGGCACCTTTAAGA
>NW_015262099.1:0-434 GCF_001447785.1 Gekko japonicus
TTCCCCCAAAGCAGGCGGTTTTTATGTGATAACACTTTTATTCTTCTTCCACTGGCATACTGTTTTATGTACCGTTTGCACAGATTCTGGAAATGGCTGCCTCCTCGTGCCTAGAGGTAGCCTGATAATTTCCACTCTGGAGCAATTTTGCAAGAACGAGCCAATGTCAGAGGGCACGAGGAACCCAGATTTCGATGAGCTGAGCCCCTTCCTGAAATAATGAGTGGGCAGGTACAGACATAACATCCTTCGAGCTGGAAGCATGTTGGCCCCGTCTGGGTCTGATGGCTTCAAGCTCAGGGAAAGCCGGTTGTGGGTTTCCAACAGGGACCTGAGTGGCTGAGAGGTGGTTCCATAGGATGCTGCGAAGCCAATTCTGCTCTTCTCCAGATTTAAAAGGCTGGTTTTTATTATTAATCAGGGCTATTTTGGGG
>NW_015262100.1:0-434 GCF_001447785.1 Gekko japonicus
CAGCTCCAGTATATGAAATAAAAACAGGTTAATGCATGTTAATATTCATGCAAAGGCATTTCCAAGCATATGCATTAAACCTGAGATGCACCCACCTCTTTCCAACACTCACAACTCATAGGGGTCTTTTAAAAAAGAGGAGCAGGAAACAAAATAAATATGACAATCCATCAGTATGTGTGCACGTATCAATATACAGAGATGGAATGAGGGTGCTGTTCTGCAAACATTTTTGACCATTGACTTTGCCTCCCTTTTGGTGTGGGCTGCAAACAGGGATAGAAGTGTTGCTTCCTCCCTGGTACCCATTTGGTGTCAAAACAAGGACTGCTGTCTACATCTGAAAGCAAAACACTGATGGTCTGGATATTCATTGTTCAACAGAGCACATCTGGGATGAAACCAGCAGCTTTTTATAACTGACTAGGAATAAG
>NW_015262101.1:0-434 GCF_001447785.1 Gekko japonicus
GGGGGAAAACAGGACTGAGGGAAGGGAAACAGAAGAACCGGTGGAATCTGCAGGTAGTGTAGACCTGGCAGCAGCCTCCAGACATGCGTTGAGATGTGTGATATCAGGGCCTATGCCTTGCTGCAAACAGCGAGGAAGCAAAGTGTTTTTGGGAGGTAACCAGGAACGAGTGAGCCCGCTGTGATCATCCTTGTTCACATAATGATTGCTTGTGATTTTCTGTCTCTCCTCCTCCACCACCCAACTAGAATATGGAGAATTTTTGCACTGCAAAGGGAAGAAATTTACTGACTTTGAGGAGATACGTCAGGAGATCGAAGCAGAGACTGACAGAGTTACTGGATCCAACAAAGGCATTTCTCCAGTCCCAATCAACCTGCGAGTCTACTCCCCCCACGGTAAATACCGTCTTCACGCCAGCTGGGGGGGTGTAC
>NW_015262102.1:0-434 GCF_001447785.1 Gekko japonicus
TAGATAGATAGATAGATAGATTGATTAGAGGGAGGGGGAGAGAGAGAGAGATGCTCATTACTGGTACTAAGACAGTTTACAATTGCAGGCCACTCATAGTGCACATTGCATAGAAGCAAGCAAGTATAGAGCAGTGAGGGATACAGCCTGGAGTCAACCACACCCAATGCAGAAATGCACCAAGGTCACCTTCCCTGGCAGAAGCTGATGGAAAGGAGGCATACAGAGATACAATGGGCAGACTCGTTTTTTAAAAAATATATAATTTTATTTAATGTCCTCTCAAAGAATGGGCAGACTCCTAGAGGGTGTGCTAGTTCTTCATTACGAATGAATGGAATGAGGTAAATGAAAACCTCCCACTCCACAAAAGGCCAGTGCAATAAACCATGGAGATACACAATGGTCAACCTCTTGGAGTGTGTGTGTGTGTG
>NW_015262103.1:0-434 GCF_001447785.1 Gekko japonicus
GTTGATAGGCAGTGCACTGGAAACACAGAAGAAGAAGAAACTTAAAGATTTTGCAATTTCTATGTTTAACTAGACCATGCTGCTAACTATGCCTTGCACTGATACTATGAAAACTGACAAGCATTAGAAAAATATTGATACATATGCGAGATTTGGAGACTTAATCAGTGCATTCCCATTTATGTCAAGTCAGATGTTATCCATATTTTGTCATGCCTAAAGAAGTTAAGAAGCAATAAAAATGGGAAGTTAGCAGTTATTCTTTTTCTTGTTACATGAAACTGATTAAACTTATAGTGATGCATGTCTGCATCATAATGATTGCAGTTATAGTATCATCTTATACATTTGGCATAACCCCAATAATCCCATTATTAGCTCTTCTCCCTGGTTTGGGTATTTTAAAATGTTTTTTTAAATGAATTACTTTAATA
>NW_015262104.1:0-434 GCF_001447785.1 Gekko japonicus
GTCATGCCCCCTGGTCCTGCCGTGACAGGCTGCAGCCTAACAGTATATTAATAGTGGGGCTGGATTAAAATTTTGAGCCCAAATTCCTGACTTTATCTAACTTCTTTCTTGTGCTATTTGAATCCATGATTATCTAGTTTTGCACCAGTTTCTATATCATCACACTTTTTGTTTCCTGTAAAGTATATACCTTCTCCAGTGTTATTTATACACTACTGCATGTTAGATGTCTATTATATGTATGTGATGTATGTTATTCATATAAATACTGTATCAGCTGTCTATAAAAACATGTCACTACAATAAAACTTTAATCTATGAAACCAACAGTGAAAAGTGGAAAGCTAAAACTGCTAACAATATATATGTAGTGTGTATGTGTCCCCCCGCAGGCTCCTCCGCGGCCTTACAGGCCGCTGCGGTGGGACTGGTGC
>NW_015262105.1:0-434 GCF_001447785.1 Gekko japonicus
ACGGAGTACTCCTGTCACTCTCAAAGCTGCATCATTTTGCTGTGGTCAGCCTTGAACCTGATAAGCTACATGATTCTACTCCCTTCATATGCAGCAGTCTGATTAATTGTAATATTGAATTTTTGCTTAATTTGCAGAATAAGGGATGCATGGGAAGCGGGGAGAACCTTTTTACCCTTTCAGTTGATTACCTCTAGTTCACTGTAGTTTCCTCTGTTCGTTCTCAGGCAGCATGTGACCAAGAATACTTTCCGCCAGTATCGTGTACTAGGAAAGGGAGGCTTTGGAGAGGTATGTAGCCTCAACACAGGTGGTGACTTCCCTTCTTGCTTCCAAGAAGCAATAGCATGGAATATGTGTGTGTGTGTGGGGGGGGTTGTTTGTGTTCCATAATAAGAGTGTGTCGTTAGTTTCAGGTGGGTAGCTGTGTTAGT
>NW_015262106.1:0-434 GCF_001447785.1 Gekko japonicus
TACCTCACAGGGTGTCTGTTCTGGGGAGACAGTGGATTGTTTTTAAATTGGCTTTATCTATGTTTACAACTGTTTACTTATGTTATACACTTGTATGCCCTGTGCCCAGAGACCCATAAAAACCCGCAGCCACCCACTAAAACCTTGAGCAGGAAATGCCAGCAACTGCTGGAGGATGGAGACGGCACGGATGTCTTGTCTAAAGAAGCCCTCTTTCCTCGAGACTTTCGCCCGTCCAGCTTTTCCACTGCAGAAAAAGGTCCACCAAAAATGCTGGTACGAGGACGGGGGCTGCCACAGCAAGGAACAGAATTAAGGTGAGATGGAGTGGAAAAGGCTGGCTGGATTCACCCTACAGGAAGTGATGGCCAAAACACCGGTCGCCCTTTCATGATTCCAGAATTGTATCCTTAAGCAGGGGTCATTTCCTGCAG
>NW_015262107.1:0-434 GCF_001447785.1 Gekko japonicus
CCCACAGTTTTGGAAACACTGCCTTAGGGCAGGGAGACAGGTTTCTCCTCAATCTCAATGGTGTTCCTGAGTGCAACATTGGACTTTACTGCCATAGTCATGAATGGCAGCCATTCACATCCATGTCAGAAAATAAGGCATTGCTTTGTGCGTGACTCTTTGTGGAGAAGTAACATGTGCCAGATGTGCAGGGTGACTAACCAACAGAGCTCAACTTCTATTTAGCTGCGATCTGGATAAGAATAGGTGTAGATCATTCCTTCAGTTTTTCAAGGTGCATATTTCTCCCACGGCACCTCTGCATCATGGGTTTTCTTACCCTCATTTGTCATTTGTGCATACCTCTGACGGTGGCAGGAAAGCGTGACCGCTCATTGCTGTGGCATTTAAAAACACCAGTCAGGCCACTCTGTTATGTAAACAGGTCTCTTTGG
>NW_015262108.1:0-434 GCF_001447785.1 Gekko japonicus
TCAAGTGTTTGGCTGAAAGTCTGACGCAAGCGGCAGCAACGGTTTCTTTTTGCAGGTATGGCAGGTAACACCAGGCAGGGGCTCAGCAGTGTGCCAGGGTTGGACTTCTTTGGGACGAGAGCCCTGGAGAGGTTCTGTGACGTTTGCCTTCTCTACAATTCAGCAGGCAGAGGGAAAGGGGAGGCAAACAGGCAGGCACCTAGAAGGGAACAGATCCAGCACCCCAGTGAGAGAGGGAGGGAGGGAGAGAGAGACACTTTGCTCGGCCCCCCCAAATACTTTCCCTCTAGCCCAGTTGCAGCTGTCTATGATGCTTCCACACACACTAAATCATGCCCTTTCAATCCACTTTGTCACTGGGTTTTACTGTGTGAAATGGCAAAATCCACTTGCAAACGGATCGTCGTGTCCTCTCTTTGTTTCTTCATGCATAT
>NW_015262109.1:0-434 GCF_001447785.1 Gekko japonicus
AAAATGTTCCCAAGATTGAGGTGGATTTCCACCACGGGCTACGGGCCTGGAAGTTATCTTTCGCAGGTGGCTGTTGCAGCAAACAGTCGTGGGCACTGTCGCTTGGCCAGGGGTCCGTTCATCTCCTCTCTGCAACTGCTGCTTCTCTGCTAGGCCATCGGCTGCATCAGGAAAGGCCTCTTGGATCCGTTCGTGCGCACGGGCCACCAGCTCGCCCTCTCTCAGCGGGCCCAGCGGATGAGAGAGTCCCCGTCTTGTAAGAAACTGAACCGCCTCCTTCAAGACCTGCCGGTGATTTCGGTGGACGACGTCACACATGTCAGTAGCTCTTGCGTTCCTTGCCTTAGGGGAATCCCCTTTTATTTTTGTTATTTCTTCCTCTTCTTTCACCACGGAGCTTAAGGGGTCGTGCGAGGAGAGGAGCGTAAATACGG
>NW_015262110.1:0-434 GCF_001447785.1 Gekko japonicus
ACGGCACACATTCCGTTTGGAGCCTCCTTCCCACTGCCATCCAGCCAATCGGAGACAAGTTAGAGCCAAAGGTGCGGTCTTTCAGGTCCAAGCCTTCCCTGTTAAGCTGGACAGCAGTGACTGTGGAGGCTCAAAGCCTCCTCTCCACACACCCTGCCCCATTTTCCAGCTTTAAGTCCTTCCTCCCCAAACCCAGCTAATCAGGAGAGATTTGGAGCTAATGAGCATCCTGTGCATTATCAGCTCCAGGCTCCTCCCATCAGCTGGCTTCTGTCCTGGCTGGCCCCGTCAACTATCCTCTGAGACAAGGGAGGAAGCAGGGAGGGATGGGAGCAGTCCTGTAAAACCTGGCAGGTCCTCCTCTTGCCTACATCGTGTCCCAATCTGCTAGTACACCCATTCTGGCTTCTTCTTCTTCTTTTTTAAAATAATTT
>NW_015262111.1:0-434 GCF_001447785.1 Gekko japonicus
GGTGATTGTCCCCTTTAAGAAAGTGCCACCATCAGCTCAGCACTCCCCCCACTTAGTGTAAAGTTTTAAACATCTCATCAAAGATTTTTATCAGTATTCTACAGTGCTGTTGCTAAGCTGTTCAACCCCCACTCCCCCCCCAGGGCTGGGGAAATTGTATGATGAAGGGGAGGGGGAGGCGGGTGTTTGATGTTATCTTGAGAGATGGTTTCGGTAACATGTTGCTATGTTACGGTTACCATCATTAACTCTGAGCTGTTCTTGTTTGTGGTTAACACGAAGCAAGCCCCGTACACTGCTGCAGACGTTTTAACCTCAGATGACTTGAGAGCTGGCCTTCCAAAGCAAACCTTTCGGCCTTCTGGGGAAGGGGTGGCGGCGGATGGCGGCTGTGATACTTTTGGTCTTGCAGAGGCCTGCAGCAACAGTTACAT
>NW_015262112.1:0-434 GCF_001447785.1 Gekko japonicus
GATGTTATTTACCAAGTGATATTATTTACGTCTGTACTGTGAAGAGGTTCTGCCCATTTCCACACATTCAGCTCCCATTAAACAGAGATAAGATGTTTTTCCTCCAGGCCTGTTGGCAACCTTAGCTGTAGAGTTACACAGATGAACTGCTATAAATCGTTGAGCACAATCCTTCTTGGCAGGCTACCTTTAAGGGTTTGAAACAGGTGCCCTGATCCTGTGAATAGAACTCTGTGTGCGGAAAACTAATGTTCTCCATTTGGATTTGAAGTTCCCACTGTGCAGGATTCTGACGCATTTGACGGTGGTGGGGAGTGGGGACACATATTCTGCAGTGGGGCCATGCTGGAAGAGCCCCTTGCCCTGCCACTGGGGGAGCCACGAATTCCAAGTGCTGCACGCTGGCCTCTGTGGAGCTGAGGGCAGAGCCAAGG
>NW_015262113.1:0-434 GCF_001447785.1 Gekko japonicus
CTTTATTGTTTCCTGGGCATGGATTGTCTTTATTTATTTCTCTGTTAAACATACAACACTCAGCCTTGCTCCTTGTTTTGCTGCTGTTCCCTACCACAGGCCTGCTTCTACGGTCCTGTTCTGCCTCTCGTCACTCAGACTTCTCTTGATCCCAGGGCTTTCTGTCTGTCTCAGCATGGGAAGATGCTTACCCTGAGACCAGCGCTGAGGGCTACTGCCCCCTTCATCCGCAGATGATTCCAGCTCAGCTTCAGAACCTCCAGTGATTCGTTGTTGGCTGAAGAAAAGGAGCAGAGGAATTTGCTGAGGAAGCAAAATTGGATGGGGGAAAGGAATATCTTTTCGAGGGCATGCAAGAGGGCTGTCAGTGTTATGATCTGAGAATCATGTGTTATAATAAATGGTTTTAAAAGAAAATGCTAGTGAATACATAC
>NW_015262114.1:0-434 GCF_001447785.1 Gekko japonicus
ACCAACATGGCTACCCACCTGAAACTATTGGGAGGGGGTGAGAGAGGGAAGTGCACCTCCACTTCCAAAAAGGTCTGCTTCAGCTGCCGGCTGTTTGGCAGAGACCAGGCTGGAAAAATTAGCCAAAAAAAGCCTCTGTTCACGACTCCGGCTCTTCCAGCCCTGACGTGATCGAGCGAGGTGTATTTCTGAGTCGAGTCAACATCAAAGCAGCCAGGAGAACAAACGGAAGAACTAAAAGGGAAATGAAGGGAAAATAGCACTCCGATTCTGCAAGAGCTAAAGCAAAATAAGAAACCGATGGCTGGGGAGAAAACTCTCCTGCAAGTTCAGCTATTTGATCTAGACTTCTGCTTTGTTTTTCTCAAAACATCCCCATGGAACTCCCTAGGTGGAATGATATTCACCTCCAGGGGTCATTTCCTGCAGGAGCA
>NW_015262115.1:0-434 GCF_001447785.1 Gekko japonicus
AGGGAATGGCAACAAGGGATCTGCAGAGATTAGACAAAGGCCTCAGGCACACGGGACTCTCAGAAAAGTTCCCCCTGAGATCCCACAGGGGTGGGCCTTTCTGTGGGCAAGAAGGGAGACGGGCACCTGCTCTCTCGTCCCTGCAGGATCTGGCTCGGCTGTTCCTCTGGGTCTTGAGGGAGTATGACGAAGTGGAGCCCATCGTCTTGTCTGGTAAGATCCACCCAGCCCAACAACTCACGTCAACTCACATCCCCATGCGTGTGTTTCTTTCTGGTGCCAAGACACAAAAATGCTATGAAACTCTGAGACAGCCTTGGAGGAATTTAATAATAAGGAAGAAGCATGTCTCAGGTGCCTTTCTCTCACCACTAAGTAATTCCTCCTGCCCCTCATTTCTGGACTCCAGAAGTTCACTCAGGGCATAAGAACCT
>NW_015262116.1:0-434 GCF_001447785.1 Gekko japonicus
GGGTGGGGTGGGGGGGGGGGGGAGCTGAAGCAAATTGCCTTGATTCAGATTTCCACAGCTGAAAGACTCATATTTTTGCACTCCTCGACTACTGCCAGCCTTACCTTGAAAGGGATAACAATAAAGTTGATAAAGAGAAACGCTGCCCTCTCCTGGTACTCAAGTGCAATGCAAGCCAGCAAAGAAGAAGGAAGAATGGGCTCTTATATAATACACATACACACACAAAATAATTCTCCCCTTTGCGACAAATATCAGACTGTACACAAGGAATGTATTAGATTTAGGAATGGTTTGATAATTTGGAAGATTCCATTTCTACGGATGTTATAGTCTTCTGTGGGGGGGACAAAAATGTCCTAGGCTGAAGGTAGAAACTCTTGCACGACGATGCATATCTGAAAGTACTTCTCACTACTTTGAATGGGCAGCAT
>NW_015262117.1:0-434 GCF_001447785.1 Gekko japonicus
GATGCTATTATGCCTGTTCCTAAAATAATGCACCTGAAGAAAAACAAGGTAGGGTCTTCTCAGTATGCAAGACTATTTGTTTCTATCTATGCCAATGCAATCCTTTCTTTCTTTCTTGCAAACAAAAACTTTTTATGTTTAATTTTTAACTTTTTTCAAAATGTAAACAACTATAGAACAATTCTGTAAAAAGACAATGATTGTATAAAGTTGTATGATCAAACAATGAGAAAACATTGAGTCTAAAGCTCTATCTTGACAAAATATACAACAGGTTACCAGTGTCAAATAAAAACAAAACATTTTAAAGTCCACTGATAATAGGCAGTATATTGCTAATGGGACTGCCACATGGTAAGGGCTTTTTAGGAAAATTATTTTATAGATTAAAAATATCACAGGCTACATACAATGCTCCCTTTAAGCTGTGGAGT
>NW_015262118.1:0-434 GCF_001447785.1 Gekko japonicus
GAACCTTTACCTTTACCTTTTACAGAGGAAAAGCAGGGGAAGGAGGGAGGGTCAAGCACGCCCTTCTTCTCCCCCTGCTTCTCCTCTGCAAATCCCTACCCTGGCCGCCCTTCCAGTTGATCCCAAACTCAGGGCTAGCATTGTCCTACCTTCTCTCCTTCCCACAGGCCCAGCCCAAGCCAGCCCAGACTCCCAGTAAGGTTGGCAACTCTCCCGATAACCTGGTGTCAGGAAGAGGAGGCCGTGTAATTTTACAAAATAAGTGCATGTGTTTTTCCCGCTGAGACCCCAGGCGCTTGATATTCAAAGTCATCTTGCAGGCACGGGGAGGGAGGAATTGCACGGCCTGACTCTCCCCCCCTCCCCGCATTCAGTCTCCAGCTTGAGCGTACAGCAGTAATTACAAAGCGAAAGCAATAACCGAACCGTGCCCG
>NW_015262119.1:0-434 GCF_001447785.1 Gekko japonicus
CTGCCCACCTGGATCTGTCAAGTTATACAGTTTAACTTGATGGGACCCACTGAACTCATTAATAGTTAGTAACAAATATAGGATGTTTCTTGATGTCAAAAATTATTCTTGTTTAAATAATACTTATTCCTGGAAAATATGCTGTACATGTCTGTCTCATGGCTGAATACTGTGGCACATTGTCTTATGTAAAAATGTTCAAGAAACACCTACTGAGTAAAATTTTTTCCTAAATGGGATTTCACCCATTGAAAGAGAAAAGATCGCATAGGAGGAGGTTCCCTCTCCACAGTGCTCCTCAAAATTTCCAGATTTTTCCCTCAGAAAAACGGGGGGGAGAATTTTTCAGAATTTTTCTCCCCTGAATGTTACCCCTACCAGCCATGCCAATTTTATAGCATTATAGTCCCTCCCCCCCCCCCCCCCCTTTTTTT
>NW_015262120.1:0-434 GCF_001447785.1 Gekko japonicus
CTTCTCTTCCCAGGTGGATAAGAAGGAGCTGACAGGCCGAACGCTCCTGCCCGTACCCGGCTACAAGGAGAAGGTTGAATTTGGGGTGCTGGTCTCCTTCGCGTACAAGATCGAGGGCTCAGGTGGGAAGCAGGGCTTGGCTGGCTGGGCAGGGGTCACAGTTCCAGAAGCCATCCCTGCTGGTTGGTTGCTGGCTCTGTCCTGGGGGTAACCGGCTGACAAAGAACTCTTCTCCTTCCTAGATGACGAAGTGGTGGTGGCGACGACCCGTATTGAGACCATGCTGGGGGATACGGCGGTTGCGGTCCATCCTGAGGATCCACGGTATCGGGTACAGAACCCCAATGACAAATGGACAGGAGGAGGTGGTTTGGGTTGGACTTGGGAGACTGTCAAAAAGTAGGGGGCCTGTATGCTCCCTGGCACTATCATGT
>NW_015262121.1:0-434 GCF_001447785.1 Gekko japonicus
TAATGGTTAATCCAGGGCTGACTGGGCCCATCCACTGCCTTTCCCCATCTTGGCCACCTTTACCTTTTCACTTTCAAGGGCCTCTCTTTTGCCTATTCCGCCAGCCACATTAGAGGTTTGAATTTACAGGCTGACCCCTGGCTGGCAGTGTGAGTTTCTCCACTTGGCTGAGTTTGGAAAGCATCTTACAAAAACATCGTTTCTTTTCATGTACAGAAAAATCAATAGTCTGTGTCTCCTTTAAAGATCAGCCATATATAAAAGGCATGGTTACAAATTCCCCAAAGCTCTACGCCCTTAGCGTATCAATAAATCAGGACATCCGTTGACTAAGCACACTTCTGTATGCCATCTCCCTGATGGAGGCAGCACAGCTGGGTTTTCATCTGCATGGTGCTGCAAATCTGGACACCAGGCATCCACGTGCTTCTCAT
>NW_015262122.1:0-434 GCF_001447785.1 Gekko japonicus
GATTACAACCATTGTAAATTGGCATAAAACAAGGATGCAATGAATTGATTGAGACAGAAAAATCAATTAATCAAATATCGAGTTAAATCTAGTTATTGCATCCTGCCACACCCATCCTTCAAACGATTGCGCATGGGTCTCCCCCCTTCCATCTAATCTTTACAATCACCTTGTGTGACGATGCTAGGCAGTGAAAGCATGACTAGTTTCAGTGAGTTTCAGGGTCAAGTGGGGGACCTGGTCTGTCACCCCATCCTGTGTACTGCACTAGCTCAAGAATCACTGAAAGCCTGGCAGAAGAGATGGGTTTTCTCTGAAAACAACTGACTATGTCTGGGAAATCTGTTAGGAGAGAATATCATATTTAAAATACTAAAAATGCTCTATTCTTCATTAATGGCAACGACCAGGGGTCATTTCCTGCGGAAGCACAC
>NW_015262123.1:0-434 GCF_001447785.1 Gekko japonicus
TCGATCGGGCTGGCCTGAGTTGTGACCCATCAGACCAACCAACAGACGTCACCAGCCATAGATTGTGGCCTTCTGACTTAGCCACCCTGTCACTGTCCTGGGTGGGGACAGAGTCACTGAGAGCCAAAACACCAAACTGGAGTTGCTTTACAAAAGACAATGAAGAATTCCTTTCTGACGTTTTCCCCTTTTGTTTGCGCTCTGCAGAGTCCATTATTGGTAAATAGAGTTCTTTGGCTTTTGCGTAATTAGTAGGACAAAGAATAAACTCTTTCACTGCCGGGCATTTAAAGGAATGCTCCATTTAAGGTAGTTATAGAAAAGGTATGGTTCCGCCGTTATTTTTAAAACTTTATTAAAACAAACAAACTTTTCCCCTTTACTGCCATGGACACAAAGTTAGATTCCAGTGCCACCTTTAAGACCAACAAAGT
>NW_015262124.1:0-434 GCF_001447785.1 Gekko japonicus
TCCGTTTTACAGGCCCTGCGGAACTTTTATGAACTGCAGAATACTGCTGCTAGTGGAGACTTGTTGGATGCCGCTATTAGGAGGTAAGAGACCAAGCAAAATACCAGTCTTGTTTTAAATAACCATATAACGTAAACGTGCTTGTGTATACGTAGATGAGCAGCTCTTGAATAGCACAGCTGTAACATTTGAAGGATTCAAGGTTAAGTGCTTTAAACTGTGCGGCAATGTGTAATGAAAACTGTGGTTTGTTGTTATGGAAACGAGTTTAATTCATCCTTGGGGCTGTGTGCTCCATCTTGCTTCCACTTCTCTTTGCATTGGGCTGGGCTCAGAAGTTAGTAATTTCTGCTCTTGCAGAAAACCTTAGTTTGTGGTTGTTGTCTGAACAGCAAGTTGTGGTTTGTCCTCTCACCTGCAAACCGTGATTGAAA
>NW_015262125.1:0-434 GCF_001447785.1 Gekko japonicus
CTTTCACATGTGTTAAGCGGATGAACGTAAGACTTGTAGCACTGTGGACTCCAACCCCATGGCCCAAAACCTGGTCGAGGGTCTGGCATCACAGTGCCGGAATAGTACCCTCTTCCGAGCCCCTCAGCACTGAGCACTGGTGGAGAGCCACCACTGAGCAACGGTCAAACTCCATACAAGATCCTACCTTAATCTCTACCCCATGTTGATATTGATCACTTTTGATTGCCTGAAAAACGAACATCCTGTACCTGGAGAACCCTCCTAAGTTGTACTGACATGAGCCCACTACCAACCCACTCACATGTAGTGCCCTGAAAAAGGCCACCAGTGCTGTGCTGTGAGAACAACAGACTTCATTATTGCATTTCAATATTGATATCTCCCCATTTGAAGCAGCTTTCAAAGAAATAAAAGATGGTTGGCCTTCCATG
>NW_015262126.1:0-434 GCF_001447785.1 Gekko japonicus
CAGCTTAGAGGGAACATTGCTTGGTACCCCCTGTTTATCCCCATCAGGACTGAAAACTCCTAAATGCCAGATTGCCCTTGAGGAGAACTGCAAAATTTCACCGTACAAAATTCATTTTGTTCCATCGCTGTTCTGCCTTGTATCGCTTGCTTCTTCTGCTTTCGCCTAACTACTTCAAGTCACGTTCCACAAAACTGGATCACTCCGCTTAAAAAAACACAAAAAGATGCCAACACATGGGTGGAGGACAACACCTCCCCTTTGCTTGCCTTGAGAGAATGAACCCAGTTGCTTCGGAAGAACAGTTAATCTCGGCACTTTCTAAAAGCTTTTAAACAGGAATAAATAAGAGCAAGTCTAGTTCATAATAGAGCTAGAAGTAAACGGGTTGACTGCCAACGTCTCAACAGCCTTCTTTCTACATCATAGGTTTC
>NW_015262127.1:0-434 GCF_001447785.1 Gekko japonicus
AAGAAGTCAGAAGCAAAATCAAGACATGTCATTACTTAGGCTGATGATGTAGAACAAGACAGTTATTATAAACTGAATAGCAAATTAAGGAGAACCTAATTCAAAGTTAAAGCTTTATCTAACATTCTGGCACTGTTTCCAAGCAGTTTGGCTTCGTGTTTCTTATGAATATTAAAACATTTTCTATTTACCAAGACTTAGTTTTACACACATACATATCTTTTTGGGACTTCTTTCGTCCTTGAATCTAGATCCATTCAGAGCTCCATCCCCTATCATATTGTTCCAGTTGGGCTTGTATAGGTGGAAGCCTAGACAATGCACACATACCACTTACTTGCCACACATGTATGTATTGAAAAGCTATGGTCAGTCAACCTTCCCCACTGCATGTACATTTCTCATACAAATATCAATATGTTCAGGGGTCTTTT
>NW_015262128.1:0-434 GCF_001447785.1 Gekko japonicus
TTTCCTGGGAGTAAGCCCCATGGAATAAACCTGAGTAGGATTCTGAGCAGGTGTGGTTAGGATTGCTCTCTTAATTTTTTGAAACATGAAAAGTGGGAATGCAGAGAACCTCATACGTGGTTTGCCATAGCATTATAACAACTTAGTAATATTCTGATGCTGATTAAAAAACAACAAAAAACAATGGCAGGGCAGGGGAAGAAATGGCTGCTATCAGGGCAACAGTAGGGAAAATGGCTGCAGGGTGATCAGGACAAAGTAGACTTAAAGTTTCCCACCCACACAGCAGCCATACAGGCTTTTCTGTGATCTTTCTCAAAACTCCACATCAAAGTAGGTTTGGGAGAGATGGAAGAAAAGCTGAGGAAACCCCGCAAGAGGCACAAATACACTATAAGGTTTTGGGAATGGGGGTGGGGGAGGAAAGCTTCCTA
>NW_015262129.1:0-434 GCF_001447785.1 Gekko japonicus
CACCTGAAACGCGAATGCCCCATGATGGAGTGCGATCTAGGAGAGGATTACGCACTGCAGGAAGCCGCCGTCATGTCTCGGCCCCCGCCGTGGACCGTGGAGGTGCAGATAGGAGGACAGAAATGGGACGCGCTTCTGGACAGCGGCAGCTCCATTTCTATGATTCTCTCGAGCCTCCTGCCACAGTGGCTGCCCATTATCCGCTGGGCCACCATTGTATGTTTTCACGGACACTCTGAGAAGTGCCCGGTGGTACCAGTGGCCGTGCATTACCTGGGTCAGGTGATAGAGGTGCCCATGGCCCGTATGGCAAAGCTACCGTGCAAGGTGCTGTTGGGGCGTGACGCACCCGGCCTTTTGGCCGCCATTCATCAATACCATGAAGGAGAGCAGGCACAGCCGGGACCATCGAGGAGGCAACCGGAACTTACAGC
>NW_015262130.1:0-434 GCF_001447785.1 Gekko japonicus
TCCAGGCCCTTCCTGGA
The DNA here is from genome assembly GCF_001447785.1 of Gekko japonicus. Classification (NCBI taxonomy): domain Eukaryota; kingdom Metazoa; phylum Chordata; class Lepidosauria; order Squamata; family Gekkonidae; genus Gekko; species Gekko japonicus. The sequence goes on from NW_015262130.1 coordinate 18, forward strand.
GGCTGGCAACCCCAGCTTCTAAGCTGTTGCCGGGCCCGTGGGTCTCGGTGTCGGAGACAGCTTTGCTCGTAAAGGTGAAAGTTCACTGACTGATTGGGTGTCTGCTCTAGGGCCAGACAGTCTGGGCCGGAGGGAGATATTTTGGCAGTTCTGCCTGGTTTTGGCAGGGATCCCTTGTTGGGAAGGAAGAGCCCCCGCCTCGGGGAGACCAGCCGCCGGCTCGGCAACAGAGAGCCAAATGGGGAGGCGCAGGATGGGATCTCAGCCGTGCTGAAGATGAATGAGGAACGACAGGGGCAGGCTGAGAGGCAGAAACAGGATCCTTCTGAAAAGACAGGGCTCAAAACCCGATGGAACTCCGATCAAACACATCCTGCTTTTCTAAACGTTGACCCAGCTGTTCAAGAGAATCCAAAA
>NW_015262131.1:0-434 GCF_001447785.1 Gekko japonicus
ATTTAGCTACTGTAAGCTACTAGAAGAGATTTTCTGCCCTCTCCCACGTGTCTTGCATATAATCCAATATGGCATGTATCAGTTTCATATATGTTAATGCATGGGCATAGGGGGGTGATGACTGCTGAACTTGGCAGAACAACAAAAATCAGACCAGTCGTTCCACAGGAGGTGGGGAGAGGGGTGTCCTCAGCAGCTGACTTGGATACCACCAATGAGAGACAGTGTTGAGGTTTGAGTCACCTTTTGGAGGTGGGAGCTATGGCTCACTGGAGAAGTATCTGTTGTGCACACAGAAGGCCCCAGATGCAGTCCTTTGCACCTTCAGTTAAAAAAAGGAATCTGGCAGTAGGTCATGTGAAAGTCCTTGACGTGAGACACACCTATGAACCCATGGAGATGCCCGCCCTATACTGAATCAGGCCATTGGTCCA
>NW_015262132.1:0-434 GCF_001447785.1 Gekko japonicus
CCAGGGAGGGGGAGCTCACCACCGCCCGAAGCAGCTGATGTTTTTTTTGGTGGGGGGAGCATTTGAGACGAGAGATGCTGTTTTGGTGGTGCCCCCCCTTAGGGTCCACAACTTCCCTTTATTGTATGCGACGCCTCCTTTAGTGGCACCTCCTTATTGTACACAGCTTCTGCCCACCTAAGTAAAGCGGTGAAGTTCTGTGTTTTTTAGGAGCTACTGTTTTGCTGACAGAGATGGATGCCATTCTGAGGTGGGGAAGCCCTTGGCTGGGAGCTTGGAGAGGTTTTCTGTTTTAATTGCCCGACATGAAACAAAACGCCTTCCTCACCCCCAAACAAATGTGCAGGCGGTATGTTTTTCCTGCCGAAGCGACTAGGCCTGAGGAAACAGTGTTGGAGAACTGAGAATTTGAAGACTTCAGTAGAGGGAGGGAA
>NW_015262133.1:0-434 GCF_001447785.1 Gekko japonicus
GTTGGCCACTGGGCTAGATGGACCACTGGCCTAACTCAGCAGGGCTCTTCTTACGTTCTTAGGCAATCCATGAAGAAGAAACATTCAGAGCAAACAATACGAGGCTTGATGGAACAATGGCTCAACTCAGAAGAAGGCAGCTTGATATATCCATCGGTGTACAGACAGGCCATCTTTGCTTCTGATTGTCTGATAGCAATGATTTGTTATTTCTCGGCCGATGAAATGTGGGTACGGGATATTCCTCTTTAATTGTTCCAGGTCTGTCTGCAATAGCTCGGGCGGCTGAGCCAAAACAGGAGAAAACATGGGAACAAAGGTTGCAAACACAGCCTGTCTTCTGTTACAACCCTCCAGTCAAAGAACATGAAGAACTCAAACAGACGTGAAGGCTCAGTGACACTGAAGAAAAGCAGGTTTATGCCTGATGCACG
>NW_015262134.1:0-434 GCF_001447785.1 Gekko japonicus
TCTGAACAGAGCAATGTACATATTTTGGCATACAAAAAACCAATGGTTGGATTTCCCAGGTTTCTGGTTCATGCATACTGAACCTGTACATGCATGCAAAATACGTTCATTGCCCTGTTCCACCTAATGGCAACAGCATGTATAGAGAGCATCATGGAGAGCATTTATTCCCAATACATGAGTGGGTGTAATTTCTGAAAAGGGCTAGGCCCATAACAATGCACTCTAAGTTCAATTTCCAAATCTCTTATTGTGTAAGCTTCCAGATGGCATGTAGATGCTGCAGAAAAACCAGGAAGCTGCTGTTCTACCAAATGGGTCCTTCTCCTTCCATTATTTATTTAATACATTTGCCCCATACTACCCTTCTTCAAATGGAATATATGAGGTGTTTCAACTCCCCCCCTTACTACAGCCCTGCAAGGTGGATTAGG
>NW_015262135.1:0-434 GCF_001447785.1 Gekko japonicus
CATCGCCATGTAATGTCGCTGTTTGGGGGTATGGTTTCTCCCATTGGCCAGAAGCCCCAAAAAGTGGGGTATCCCCCACCCCCGCCTGGGTAATGGGAATCCTACCACTGTCATCTCCATCTTTATCCTTCTACTTCCTTCGCCCAGTGCATTTTGGGCACTATAGTTCTTAAAACACACAATACGAATGTTAAATGGGAAAGGGGGCCTAAGTCCATTAAGTTCAAAATCTAAGATTACCCAACTGTACCATTTTTAAAAACTTACCTTGAAACCACTCTTGTCAGAATAAACTCTAACATCCTGCTTCCAATAATGATCAGTCAGATACTTCCAGGAAATCCACAAGCAAAGCTTCAAGGCAATAGTTCTACACAGCTATCACAGTATCTGAGAATAACACTGTTGCCTCTGAACATGGAGGTTCCATTCAG
>NW_015262136.1:0-434 GCF_001447785.1 Gekko japonicus
GTGTAGTGTGAATCTGATGGGGTGCTGGAGTGCCCCTACTAGAAACAGAGCTGAAATACTAGACTAGGGTGTAGGTGATATTAAATCTCAGTGGAAATGCTCACATGAGAGAACATGTAATTGTAAGGTTGAGCCTTCTTTATGATGAACTTGGTCCTGCTCTGTATTTGATGGTTGCATGTTTGTACACACTTTATCTGAGAATGGAAGAGTATTCTCACGTCATTTCACTTTAAATACTTTGGTAGACACAGTGCCTATTAATAGTTGCTTTTTTTTGTTGTTACACCAACATGTATTTTAAGTGCAGGGTTACCCAGCTTTCATTCTGTGAAGTATGCTGACAGATTTCCTGTTTCATCATTTTATTTAATAAGATTTTCATCTGCTTTTTTTAATGATTGCTTATACAGTACTACAAGGCACCTGTGTTT
>NW_015262137.1:0-434 GCF_001447785.1 Gekko japonicus
AAAAAAATTAAAAATCTTTTAGCAGAGATACGTGAGAGTGAATGGCGAGACAAATCCTGTATCACAAAGTAGTGTTCTTTGTGACAAATAACTGTAATTTGGGGGTAAAATTAAAAAACAGCATTGTTAAAAGTACTTGTTAGTGTAAATGAGCATGTTTTCTCCAAATCCTGAGCTCAGGAGTTCATTAGTTTGGGCTGCCAGTCATAAGAAAGGCAAGATCTTGATTTGTGAAATCCCACTGAGACACTCCTAGAACCTCCAAGTCCCTCTGCAGCGGCTCCAGTATGAGTGGAAGCATGAAGGTTGTTCCCTCTCAGGCTTAAGAAAGAAAACATCTCCCTCTTTTCCAAGGCTTTCTGAAATCATATTGAAAGCCTGGAGAGCCACTGTTCTTGTGCAGGCTTGGGGCAAGGCCCCTGACTATTTTAGGG
>NW_015262138.1:0-434 GCF_001447785.1 Gekko japonicus
TCCCAGATTGGAGTCCACGCACTTAACCTCCAAACTCATCACCCATGTCCCCTTCAGTGATTCTCTTGTCCATATGGCAACCAAAGCTGTTTATTAAATGAGAAGACCTGAACATCTGAAGTTGCCTATGTTGAGTCACAATATTGATCCATCTGTCTGAGTTCTGTGTATTATGACTGGCAGTGTCTCTTCAACGTGTTTCTCAGTTCTGCTACGGCAATTAAACCCTGAATCTGTTCAGAGGTTGTGTGCTTTTGTTGACCCAGGACTCACCAAAGCATCACATTGCCAAATTCACTGTCTCATGAAAATTTTAAAGCCTGTAGGAGCATGAATACATGATGGTGACTTATGTGAGTCAATCTATCAGTGTCCATAGGGCCTGCTTGGAATAGCAGTGGATCTACAGATAAGAACATAAGAGAAGCCATGTT
>NW_015262139.1:0-434 GCF_001447785.1 Gekko japonicus
GTGGAGAGGAATCAAACTGAGCAGTCTTTTCAAAAGTGCTATGCTAAACTTTTTGATAAGCACAATTTCCATGTTGCGATATATTAAAAAATTAAAACAAAATCAAGATGGCAGATTGCTCATTTTTTCAAGAGAGAGCTTTCAAAGAAAACAAAAAGTAAGGATTGGGATTTTTTTTAGAAAGCTTTATTATCACAGAAATGCCATGGATCCAGCAAAAGAAATGACTTTTTTTACAGGAACAATTGCTGAGCCCCAAAAGAGCAGGAAAGTTGCAGAGGTAGAAATCCATTCCTGTAGAATATAGGAAGGTACAAATAGACAACTATCAGCAGTTTTAAGGGAGGAGTGTTATCATGGAAGTTCAGTGCATCTAATAACATTTGGGCCTACACTTATAGTAGAACTAGCCTGATACCTGTGCTTCGCTAGGG
>NW_015262140.1:0-434 GCF_001447785.1 Gekko japonicus
GACTGTCCCCATAGAGGATAATGGAAAAGGGATTTAAACTTTAAACTAGCTGAGTTCACTCGCAGAGTTGCGCCTCGGTATATACCGAGTGCACACCCCAATGCTGAATATGCTCAAGTTTAGAGTTCCTAGCACCAGAATTTGGCCCAGCCCCCTGTACCAAAGCAGCAGCAACTCCTGCACTCCACCTTAAAGCTTGTGAGAAAGCAAGTCCTAATGGACTGAACTAGCTTAGTGACCCAACAAGGAGTTTTCCTTTTGTTTCCAGGTGCCTTGCTCTGCCTTGCTTGCCGTATATAAGATGCTGTTATAGCTGTGGCAAAGCCAGTCTGGCTAGTGTTGGACTGACGATAGGGTTATCTGGATCAAAATCCCTGTGCTGCAGTGCAGCAGCCCATCAGCAGCACAATCCTAAACAGAGTTCTACCCTTCTA
>NW_015262141.1:0-434 GCF_001447785.1 Gekko japonicus
GAACTACTTTCTAGCACAACCAATGACCTCTTTTACTCCATCTGAAAAACCCTGCTGAAGTGCTGCTTCAGCCAAAAGGCAAGGTGTACGGTCTTAAATGTGAAGACCTAGAGACAGCAGGTCTGGGACAGGGAAAAACCTGGTGAAAAACTCCCTGAACTCCCTAGAACAACAGTTCTGCCACAGCTAAAGGGGGCAATCCTGGAAGGCTAATGAACCACTCTCAGTTCAGCAAAATTTATATACAGATGAGCATCTGACTCAGAACACAGGCTGCTTGCTTCCAAGTGGTGAGGAGACCATAGTAACCATAAAGTCTGAGGTTACAATGCTGAACAGAGCACCCCCAACAAAGGTATCCATTACCACTGACCAGTCTAGAGATTTCAGAATTGACTAGAAAACAGAGAATTTGTTGAGCTGACAATCTTGAA
>NW_015262142.1:0-487 GCF_001447785.1 Gekko japonicus
GTCTGATTTGGCAGGGCTGCTCTTGTGTTTTGGATAATATGCACATTAATTAATGGGGAGAACTTGACCCCCCAGCCATACATGAAGGCAATCTTTGTTTTAGTGCCCAGTGATCAACCTTTGGACATTCAGGGCATAGAGCTCTAGTACTTCTTTTTAAGTAGAAGAAGAAGAAGAGAAGAGATTGGATTTATACCCCGCCCTTCACTTGGAGTCTCAGAGCGGCTTACAAACTCCTTTCCCTTCCCCTCCCCACAACAGACACCCTGTGAGGTGGGTGGGGCTGAGAGAACTCTGACACAAACTGCTCTTTCAGGAACAGCTGTGCCAGAGCTTGTGACTGACCCAAGGTCACATCAGCAGGTGCAAGTGGAGGAGGTGGGGAATCAAACCCATTTCTCCCAGATTAGAGTCTGCACACTTAACCACAGCTTCAAACTGGCTCTATCATCTACTACCATCTAGGGAGTCCATAGATCCAGCTGAT
>NW_015262143.1:0-434 GCF_001447785.1 Gekko japonicus
AAAAAAACAAGAATTGTTCAAATATAGACTACTGCCACTAGGACACTTAGGTATCCATCCCATTCCATTTCCAGCCTCTGAAAACTTAAATTTGGGACTCACCATCAGCAGTGAGTCACTGAGTGATCGGGTGCCTTCCGGGGGGAGGGGTATCAAAGGGTGGAGTCCCTTTGGAGAACCACAATGCTAGAACCCCATTTTTGTGTTATGACAGGCCTTAGAACTTTAAAATGGCACCTGCCTTGGTCTATCATGATTCCACAGCCCTAACCAGACTGCCTGTTCTTTACTAAATGTGGAATGTTTACTACTGATGTTGGACTCTTGAGAAAGAACTGTGATTTTGTAAATGTACCACCCACTCAGTTGTCTAACTATCATCCTGTATATGTTGGTGAAGCTAGCCTCACTTTTGGAAGACTCCATGCTATTGG
>NW_015262144.1:0-434 GCF_001447785.1 Gekko japonicus
GACAAGCCGAGATTCTGCAGTTTAGGATGTTGGCATTTTGTTTCCTAGATTATCAGAGCAAAGAATTTCGTACCTGTTCCCACCTACCCCAACCTGAAAGGGCAAGCCTCTTTCTTCTAAAACTCACATCCCTGTGAGCCACCCCAAAGCACCTTTTCAAAGTCGAAAACGCATTCAGGTGAATTGAAAATTGCATTTAACAGCGCCACGTTTATGCAGTAGCAAGATGCCGCTCTGGTCAGGGGACAGCATGGCTTTACAGTGCACATAAACACTCCTGAAATTATATTTGGAATGCAAATCGTGCATGTGGTGTGATAGAAAAGTCTGCCTTTTAAAAAACGTTAACTCAACATGGATTGTCAGAGGCAGGTGAGCGCAAACACTCGCACACTTTTAAAGACAACTAAATTCGAATCCAGTAGAGCACCTTA
>NW_015262145.1:0-434 GCF_001447785.1 Gekko japonicus
AAGGCAGCTTCATGTGTTCATGTGCCAGTGACTAAGTGAAAGGAAATAGGATCCTTGTTACGTGAGCAGAAATGGAAGTCAAACATTGTCTATCGTATTTAAGTGGTGGAGGCTAGGATCAATTAGGTAACTTTCAAATGTTCAATTTTATGGATGCCTTTAATACTGTCTGTAGTGAAGACTGCATTCTGAGAAGGGAGGCAGGCCAACCTTCAGCACAGCTGGGGAAGCTGGAGGTGAGGGCTTAACTTTCAAATTTTACCTAGGTGTGTGCACCAAAGTATAAAATACATACTTGCCCTGGCAAATGTGAAGGGCACACGTGTAGAACTGGCTGTATCTTTCTTGGAAGTGGTGATTCAGCCCTTTCCCAGTTGCCATTTTGTGCCTATATGAAAATGCTGTTCACATTTTGATGGGTTCATAGAATCATA
>NW_015262146.1:0-434 GCF_001447785.1 Gekko japonicus
CCCCTCGGCCTCCGTGGCCCAGCTGGTCCCCTGCACTTTGTCGCCTGCCCCTCCGGGTGGGTGTCAGACCTGATTCCTTATGGCACGCTTGGCTTCCCCCTTGGACAAAAGGCCCCCGCCAAAGCCCCTTTCTCCCAGGCCCCAGCCTGCCCTGGGAGACGGCGTCACGGCGTCACGTCCTCGAGAAAGTCAGGGGGCCTCTGCATGCCCCTTTTGGCTAGGCAACAAGGGAGGGGGAGGGCGTAGCTTTGAGAAGGGCTGGGACTGACCGTCTCCCCGGGCCACTTACAAGCCAGACCAGAGACAAGACGAATCTTGCAAGGCTCCTCTCAGGATTAGGGTTTGTACTCAAGACACAGTGTTAGGAGTGAAGAAGAAGAAGACAAGAAGAGACTGGATTTCATGGAATCATAGAATGTTAGAGCCGGAAGGGA
>NW_015262147.1:0-434 GCF_001447785.1 Gekko japonicus
ATATCTCACTATCACCCAACAACTAGCCTATAGTTAACTGCAAAACAATCTGGGGCTTGTTATGTGTAGAAGGTCATGGGAATTAGTTTCCAACTCCTGGGTAGTTAAAGTGAGTGACATCTAAAGGGTCTTTCCATTTTCTTTTTCTGCTGAAACTTACCAGGGCAGACAACAAGAACCATACTTTTCAATGTCCTATCAAACCATTTTTTATAGATACACTTAAATATATCTGTGGTGCAATGGAAGGAGGTGCAGAGGAAGGAGGAGTACCAGTAGCAAAATACAGAAAAAGAGAGGCGGAGGAAAGGCAACCCATGTATTTTACTAGCAAGCACCATCTGCAGTGGTTAGGAAAGGGGTTGTGCTTACCCAGCAATGCAATGCCCTGAGAGTGATAAGGAGCACCCAACCTAATGCTATCTTTGCCCCAA
>NW_015262148.1:0-434 GCF_001447785.1 Gekko japonicus
CGGCAGGGAGAGAAATCCGGTCAGGTTTCCTTTAAAGTCAGGTTTGACTTTACTCTGCAGTCAGTTGTGAGCCCAGAAAGGGCCATTATCAGTCCGGCATGTGGGAAGGTCCCGAGTTATCTTGGGGACTGGTGTCTAAGACTTCAAGGGCTTGGGCAGACTTTTGGGAGGAGTCAGTGGAGGAAGCATCCCAGGAGGTGTGGTGGGAACGGGCCCAGTCTCCACCGCTGGCCAAAGCATACATCTGTCTCTGGGACTGGCTTTAAGACTGGCCTGGTGGCCAGTTCGCTGCCTGCTGTGGTCAGGCTGAGGAGTGGGGAAAGTGACGCCAGCCCGATCGAGGGTTTGCCTCTCTCTGAGAGGACCTGGAGCTCAGGAAAGAAGAGGCCTCTCCTGTCCCAGAAGGCCTTCGTGAAGCTGCCTTGGAAGGCTGC
>NW_015262149.1:0-434 GCF_001447785.1 Gekko japonicus
TGGCTATTAGATATATAGATATATATACAATCGTACTAGTTAGTACAAAGCCAAGAGGAGAGGATTTTAACATGGACAACTGAAATCAGAGATTGAGAAAGTGATAATATTTATTTAGCAATACACATGACAAATGTCTCAATTGTTTCAGAAATTCATCTTGTGAAACCAGTTTAGAGAACATTCTTAATCCCCTGTCATATCCTCCCCTCCCCCCCATGCACTGGTCTGCATGAAGGAGTCTTTTACTGCCAATATAATATTCCCCTTCCCTATTGGCTGCCCTCCCACAGAGGGAGAGTTTCATTTGTAATCTGTTTAACTGTGGGACTAGATTAAGCTCCAAACATTCCTCTCAACATTTTATTGTGGTCCCGGATTATCAAGTATTCTTTTAAAAGAAAACAGGTTTGAGTTCATACCTGATTAAATTG
>NW_015262150.1:0-434 GCF_001447785.1 Gekko japonicus
AAATTATTACAAGAAAGAAAAAAACTAGAAATTATAGAGATGAACCAAATTCAAAAGAACATTTTGTACCTAAAACAAAGAGGTTGGGTTTGCACTCCTAAATCTCTAAAATTTCTAAGCAAACGCTTAAAACAGCAACAACAATCAAAAATTATTACTGAAATCAAAGACAATAAGGGTAACATGATCCATGACTCTAAATCAATATCAAATATATTTAAAGATTTTTATAAAAAACTCTACAGCACAACAATAGAGAATCCTTCCATAGTAGACAATTTCTTCATAAATAATCCTATAATTAAAACATTGGAAGAAATTCATAGAGACAAAATGGAAAAACCAATCACCCCCAATGAGGTCAGACAGGCTATTAGGGATCTAAAAACTGCAAAAGCCCCAGGCCCAGATGGGTACATACCTGAATTTTATAA
>NW_015262151.1:0-434 GCF_001447785.1 Gekko japonicus
TGTATTTTTGGTCTGCCCTCAGGCCCAAGTGTATGGTTATGAATAGTAAAGAAATAAGCGGTGGTCTTAAAAGTCATTACATGTTTGTAAATGCTGGTTTCCTGTGTTCACTTGCCGGTAAAAGAGCCACACAGAATTCAAACAATAAAAGTGGTTCATCTGCTTTTTGAAAAAAACACTGCGTGACAGAAGGGGAGGGGCTGGACTTTCCTGTGTAGGTGGCAATTAGCGGGGCCTGAGGGAAGAAAAAGAAGTTAGCCTTGCCTCTCCCCACACCCTGCAAAAAAATTAGTGGTTAATTTTATATATGCGAGTAGTTTTCCTAGACAGCCACTTTGAGAGGTAAATGGTATCCTCAGCTCTCTGAGGTGGTATGTGGGTAAATGCTATCAGATCCTCTGCTTCACTCATTTTACTTCAGTTTGACAATGGGG
>NW_015262152.1:0-434 GCF_001447785.1 Gekko japonicus
ATGTGTTGGTTATCAGTGTGAGGGATGGAATTCATATTGCTGGCCTTATATATACCACGGCCCTCTATAGCCAAGTTATTCCGAAAACTGAGCCACCATAAGATACAAAGATACTCTGAAGGCCAACTTCAAGGCACAGATGAGCAGCTCAGAAGTTTATTGTTATCAGACATGCTGTGATGGAGAAATCTGGGCCATGAAGGCTTACTGGTGTTTGAAAACCAGGCTACATAGTCTCTACAGGACAAAGGGAGACATCATAAGGCTAGCAATATGAACTCCGTCCCTTACACTAATATCCAGCACATATGTTTTAATACATACAAACAGTCTGGACACATAAGAACCCTATGAAACTAAGGAAATGAGAAGGCAAGGGCTGTATGCCCATCCGTCATCTATCAATTACTTTTTTATTTTGCTCCTTCTCCAAG
>NW_015262153.1:0-434 GCF_001447785.1 Gekko japonicus
TCCACTCAGACAACTCTACCGTGCATGTTGATCGGGTTCCATACAGAAGCAAACCATCAACCTGCAGACAAACGGGCAAGGATAACTCCCCCCCACACACATGCACGCAAAGATCCATCTACATGATCCAGACCAGCATGTGCCACCTATGCAAAGCAGGTGTTCTAATATATGGCCAGCCTGACGTTTTGCCTTAACCAGGAGAGATTGGTCTCAGGTTCGAATCTCACTTCTCCTCCGATTCCCTAGCAGTGCAGTCCTAAGTAGAGTTACAGCTTCCTAAGCTCATTTGAAGCTCTGCTCAGGATTGTATCATGGGTGACCTCACAGCACGCTACTCTTCTTCTCCACAACAGGAGGAGGTGTCATTATCCTGGCCTGCCCGACGGGGCTGTTGTAAGAATTACTAACGTGGACTGCTTTGACACTCTTAA
>NW_015262154.1:0-434 GCF_001447785.1 Gekko japonicus
GATGCTTGGCCATCAGCTCCTCTGTGGATTTTTGCAAGGGTATTTAATGCCTTCTTTTCTGGGGCCCTTGTTACATCTGAGTCCTTTAGAGTCTGAAGTCACATTCTTATTGCACTGGATCCTGTTGTGAGTCTTAGGACTTGGCTTTCATGGAATGTAATAGGCCGGTGTCCTCAGAGGATTCGTGCCCTGGAGTTAAAAGAGAGTGTGTATGAACAAGACAGATGTCCAGCTATATGGTTGTTGAGCATCTCACATTCGTACGATACTCCTGCAAGGGAAGAAAGAGCTTGATAGCTATTGCGAAACCTTCCGTTGTGCTCTTTAAGGTCAAATTGACTATTACAACACAAGGCTCTGATTATTTTTATTAGCATCTCATTTCTTCCCATGGGCCTCTTCGCTTTTTATTCATATTTTCAAACTTTTTTTTT
>NW_015262155.1:0-434 GCF_001447785.1 Gekko japonicus
CATGTGTGTCATGACTGAAGAGATAAAGTTTTAAGGCACCTCAGCTTCACTGAATCGTGGCTTTAGGTTCTTGGGGTGCTGGTCCATGACAGTTCTTAGCAGTTCTTGCATTTGTATAGCAAACACATCCCACCTGTAGTTGGAAGCTTCCATTTAATTGCTAGTATAGATTAGGGAAGTAGTGAATGTACCTTAGCTGTTAACCTGTCTTGGTCACTAGGTCACACAACTGCATGTGTTCCTGGGTTGTGCAGCCACATCTGCCTCTTGTCCCCAGTCCATCCTAAGGGCTACAGATGTGCCTGTCCAGATGGCAGTTTCCCCCTTCCTTCTGGAAAATGTGCAGGTAGGCTTGCTTTTACAAACTTGGGGGCTGAAATGGATACATTCTGTGGGAGATGTAGAAATAAGCACATGGAATTCACTGCCACAGG
>NW_015262156.1:0-434 GCF_001447785.1 Gekko japonicus
TCCCTAGTGTTTCCAGAAAAGGTTGTATTAATCACTAGCTTGAGCACTGGATCTGGTAGTCCAGGTATTGCTCAAGAACTGCAAAATGCCAGGAGGGAACGCACTTTGAAATGGAGAATCAGTAGATTAATGGATCTACCTTACCCCTTCCTGCCCACAGTTTGCCTCCATAACTCCGTCCCTTTAGCCACCTCCCCCCAGATGGGTCTCTGGATGTTTTTCCCCTGTGTTGACAGGAAAAGTAGCCGTGGGGAGGCAATTCTAGAGAAAAAGCAGGGGGTAGGAGAAGAATTAACTGTCCCCTTTTGGCCACTATATTTATGCTTCAGATCAAGCTTTCTTCTTTCTGCTCTGCAGCTTATGGAAAGAGATTCAAGGCTTTGTGGAACACTAAAACTGAGGGCCAAATTTAATATGGTGGATTCCTCTCTTTT
>NW_015262157.1:0-434 GCF_001447785.1 Gekko japonicus
CTACAGCAGGTAGAAGCTGAGCAAGTGAGGTGGGAGCTTGTGCCACCACTGTTCAAAACCTGTACAAGTCACTAGCGGAAGAGGCAGAAGGAAACAGTTTTACCAGGTTTCCCCTCAACGCGGCAGTGTCCTATATTGTGGTGTTTTCTGTTTGTGTGGTTCTCCAGGTCCTCATAGAGGATTTTCAGAGCAAAAAGCAGGCTACTCATGGAAGGGAAAGACAGGGGGGAATCCCTGGCCCAGGGCTACCTCTGCTCATTTTGCTGTCCCAAGCAGTGACAGCATGCCATGAAAGGAGGCATGCTCCCTCTGCTGCATGAGCAAGGCTGGGATCTGCACATGCTCTGGTGCATCTTGACTCATTTTGAGCAGTGGTGGCACAAGCTTCTGCCTCACTTGCTCAGTTTCTACCTGCTGTAGAGTCTCTCTGAAGG
>NW_015262158.1:0-434 GCF_001447785.1 Gekko japonicus
TGTCATATATTTTCCCATAACCACCTGGAGGCTGACAACCCTATGTCCTCCTGCCTTCCGGGCGCGGGTGGGGAAGGGCATAGCGGACAGGCAGAGAGCTCTGCTGGCTGCGTGATCGGCAGGCTGGCCCCGTTCTGCCAGGCGGCGGCGGCCGGGGTCCTTACCTTCGTTGATTTCGGTAACGTGGCACTCCTCCAGCGCCCCCGAGGGGCTGTGGACCTTGGCATCAATCACCCCCTTGGCCCCGTTCAAGCTGACGGCAAACGAGGCGGGCTGGTTCACTTTTAACCCTGACTCCTGGAAGCACAGAGCACGTTAGATGGCAGGAAAAGATTTGGGGGGGAAGGGTCACCGTGCTGTGGCAACGGCATCATGCTGTGGCTACCACACCGCAGGCCCATAGCTAGTGGGGGCATCTCGGGGCCTGGCCCCCT
>NW_015262159.1:0-434 GCF_001447785.1 Gekko japonicus
CCTCCTCTTCCTCCTCCTCCTCCCCCCTAAGTACATTATTATCTTGCCCTTCCTCCAGGGAGTTCTGAGGTGCATACATGGTTTTACCTTCCTTATTTCATTCATCTCACAACAACCCTGTATGGTAGGTTACACTGCAAGAGAGGCAGAGAACCTAAGGTCATCACCCAGTTTGCTTCAAGGCACAGTGGGAACTTTCCTCTCACGCTCCAGTTTTAAGAACCATATCCTGTGAGTAAGCATAACTGAATAAAATACATTTTACTTCTGAGTAGACCTGCTTAGGAACACTTCCTTGGTCTCCCAGATCCTAGTTTGCTCATTAACCACTATACCCACCCTGACTGTCTCTCTATTGCATTGTGCTTTCACAATGAGACCTCTCACACAGAGCTGGTACAATGCATGGAGTACTCATGAACCTTCTAATTGCT
>NW_015262160.1:0-434 GCF_001447785.1 Gekko japonicus
TCATTTTTCTGTTCTTAATAACTATCAAAACTATATATCTCTCTCTCCCTTGCTACCGCAGGGCTCCGGGCGAGTAACAACATTTTTGTAATCAAAATGACCATCGTAAGTGACTTAAGACAGATCGGATCTCATGTGTTTCCTTTTTTGTCGTTGTCTCGACAGTTTTTCCATCGGATCCCCGCCTCAGCCTTCCGCGCTACATGGAGGCGAACACCTCCGAGACGGTGACCTGTGAAGTGACCGGGGTCTCCCCAGCTCAGGAGGCCCAGTTTGAACTGACCTTTGCAGAGGAGAGACTGGTTCCCGATGTGGAAGTGTGGGGGGATACGGCAAGGGCCCAGGCTCAGGTCTCACCCTCAGTAGCAGGGAACCACTCCCTGAAATGCACCGTTTCTCTGGGCCCTGTGACCAGAACAGCGGAGGTCAAAGTA
>NW_015262161.1:0-434 GCF_001447785.1 Gekko japonicus
TGGCATCTCTTATGTTTTTATGTTCTTACATATTTCCCTTGTAAGCCACCTTGAGCCCTGTTGGTTGGGCAGGAATATTTTAATTAATGAATAAATATGCATGACAACATGCCCTCATTTTCCATTTTGGCTTCTTCTTCCAAGATAAAAGTTTTCTGTGCATTTTTTTTTTTGAAGTCTTGAGGGAATGCTTACACAGATTGGAGCCAGGTGGCCATGAAATAAGGGATGCAGAATAACACTTACAACTATGGTTATGCATAATCTCCATGCCTGCAAATTCAAAACTATAGGAAGTGTCAGGAAACAGATACCGGATGTGTGAGATGCCACCACTAGAATGGCTTCTTTTTTAAAGGTCATTTTTCTTTTCTTTGCATTAGAGTAAAAGCAATGGGGGGGGGGATTCGTATATCTGTGGTGTTGACATGGGG
>NW_015262162.1:0-434 GCF_001447785.1 Gekko japonicus
ATCCCTTCAAGAGATTTTAGATATGAGAAGATCATATCTGATACCTTTCCCCAAAACAATGATCCTTTCAATAAGTATATCATCGAGCGGTCACTTGGAATACTTAGGCATACTATAACCTTGTTCCCCCCGCCATTGGGCTGCATTTACACGCTGTGATAAACTATGCTTTGATTAAACCCTAGTTACAGCGTCTGAATGCAGACAGCACAATAAACTGGTGTTTGCTGTTTGGTACCAAACCAAGATTTCAACCTAGGGTTTGTAGCTGGATTTCTAATTACAGACAGGGAAGAGTCTCTCTGGATGAGGGTATCTGAAGACCAATTTCTTGGCTAGCGCCCAAATGTTCCAGAACTGCTGTGTTCAGGTACAGGATCCATGTGTGTGACTGTACTCCATGACCACACAAAATACACCAATTATAGGGAAGC
>NW_015262163.1:0-434 GCF_001447785.1 Gekko japonicus
TAGCACAGCTCGCGCTGGACAGGACAAGGCCGAAACATCCCCCACCCCGGGTTTTAGTTAAGGGGGGGTGTTCAATCATTTAAAATTAATTTTTACATTCTGCTTCTAACCTGAGGACTTTTTTTACAAGGATTGTTCCAACTTTCTGAATGTTCCATGTGCTGGTTGGGTTTTTAATGTTTTTGTTAATCTGAATTATTTTAAACCTATTCTTATTATTTTAAGCAAGTCTCTGGAGAGGCAGCTTCTACATTTTTGAAATAAAAATCCAACAAAATTAGCAATCTGGAGAAAAAGAAACTTCTGCCATACAGTAAGACATGCACTTGTGTATGGGGAAACACTCAAATATTCTGTTCCCCATCTGTAACAGGAAATGGTATGGGCCAGTTACGTTATTTGAGATATCCATTTGTCTGTCTTTGCTCTTATTC
>NW_015262164.1:0-434 GCF_001447785.1 Gekko japonicus
AAAAATTTATTCTACAAGCAATACTCTTTTCTACTGTGTTGTCCCTGGAGATTCCTGACTAGGCAACCAGGTATGATTCATTCATGGAATTAATGTGTTCCATTGTGTTTAATCAACTACTTGTTTTATTCATTTTATGTGTGGCTTTCTTAAAATGAATGACCATTAAAATTTTGTCGATTCAAATTCTAATTCAATAGAATTCAGTACCTTTGAATTTGAACACATCTGTTTTGGTGTGCACATGATACATACACATAATGTTGCTGTAAGCACCAGTGGGTCTAGGAGATTCTGGGGCACCCAATTCTCCAGCCCTCCCACACCCATGGCAACATATTCAATTAATTAATTAATTTTAA
Source organism: Gekko japonicus (assembly GCF_001447785.1). NCBI lineage: Eukaryota > Metazoa > Chordata > Lepidosauria > Squamata > Gekkonidae > Gekko > Gekko japonicus. Next base: position 363 of record NW_015262164.1, read on the forward strand.
TTTTAAACATTTCTATGCTGTCTTTCCACTCAAAAGCATTATATCCAGGGCTCTTTTTGAAGCAGGAACTCC
>NW_015262165.1:0-434 GCF_001447785.1 Gekko japonicus
TTGGAATGCCCACTGGGTGATTACAAAATCCTTAGTCTTAGAAACAATTGGGGTAATCTCAAATTCTATAGTACAAAAGGTGCCATTTTGATTGATCCTGTCTTGTATTGTTTCAGAGTAAGGCCATAGCCCAACTACTATATGGTGCAGAAATTTGGGGCTATGATGATAGACTAGTTACAAACTTGGAAAGCATCCAAAATTTATTTCTAAAAATAATTCTACTACTGTCTCTGGTTACACCAGCTTCCTTCCGTCAACTAGGAACCCAATACATCAGCTATTGGAGAAAACTGAATTCTCCATCATACCCTCTCTCAAGGCAATGCTTTACTCTGTTGCAGAAAGACGCCTTTGGGGCTGCTGGTTATAATAGAATCCTTTATCATTATACATTATTGGTTGAACCCTAGGGTGTCCCTCTGGATGCCCTT
>NW_015262166.1:0-434 GCF_001447785.1 Gekko japonicus
TTTAAGAAAACATCCTCCTGGTCATAAATTTCTGCATGAGTGAGAACTGTCCTTGAGATACACAACAGGCCTTGCAGGCAATATATATTTTCCAGGAAGACATATGAGGTTATTCCGAAGTCTAAGAACCAAACTAGCAAGGTCACACTTTCATTTTAAATCAATTTCCCAGTAAAAGAAGAAAAATGTAACTATAGAAGGCACATGGATTCCTCTTTATTAGTTGGCATCTCTATTATAAAGGGATGCCGGATGCCGCGTAAGCACACTTACCTAGTGGAAAGGACTACTGAACGCAGTGAGATTTTGTTTCTGAGTAAATGTACATGGGATTCTGCTGAAAATTAGCTAAGGAGCCAATAAAATAGTAAGCAAAGAAAATAACTTTTTGTTAGTTGTTTAAAAAATTCTTAAAATAATCTGCTGTAAAAAAA
>NW_015262167.1:0-434 GCF_001447785.1 Gekko japonicus
TAGAGCAACCCTACATCACTTCCAGGTTTCTTTCGGGAGGTGACATAAAGATGCAGGTTAATCACTATTCCCCCCCTGTCTGCCACTGATTGGAGTGGTAGTGGGCAATAGAACCTGGGGGCCGGGTTTCACCCACCCTGATCCAGGCACTGGCAAGCCTGCTCCACATAATATAAAACTTGTAATTTTTTGCATGTAGCGACCCTTTGTAATCTGAGGCCCTAAAGTGTATCTTACTTAGCTTGTGTGTAAATCCAGTTTTTGTTGACTACCGGTTTGACCATCCACATCTCCACTCTTTGAAAGGAGGCTTTCCACCCTCTTCCTTAATTAATTTTCATTAAATGTCCTGGGTCTCGACTTCCCTCTATGAAATTGCAGCAGTGCAGAGAAGGGGTCAGAGGAATGCTCAGTAAATGATCCCAGACTGTCCA
>NW_015262168.1:0-434 GCF_001447785.1 Gekko japonicus
TACCCCCAAAATACCGGTAAGGTATTTTTTGAGTATTTTTCCAGCTCGAATAAACTGAATGCATACCCCTAGTCTCAGATTCATAACCACCTTGAACCACTCAGTATATGCACCACATCAACATGTTAATATGCTCGGCACGAGAAAGGAAATAGTTGAAGTTGAAATTTATGCCCCATGGAAAAAGATTTCTACAGGTTTCTTCTCCTTGCTCACCCACTGTAGATGTTTATTTATAAAGCAAAGCTGTGAGTGAGATGCTTACTGCAGGTAAAACCTTTCCAAATTCCATTAGCTGCTAAAATAAAATGAGCATCCAAATGAAACCTGTGTTGCACAAACATTTAACTTTTCACCCAAGCACCCAAATGGAGTCCTGTGTCATACATATTTTGAAAATGCATTACTAAAGCACAAGTCTGATGGGCTCATAT
>NW_015262169.1:0-434 GCF_001447785.1 Gekko japonicus
TACCATAGAGTTCTGGGTGATTCCTAGAGCTACCTATGTCTCTTCTGTTTCTTGGGTTTGTTTGTTTTTACTGGAAGTGATGTGATGCCAAAGCCAGCATTGCACCTTCCACCTGTGTTCCCAACTACAGCCCTCCCACTAAGCGACCTCACCTCACTGCCCTGCTGTTCCTGTCTTTATGCAAGCAAACAGAAGTGGAAGTCTCGCTCTCTAGCCATGCAGACTATTTGCAGGTCCTTCCAAAACACAGGAAAAAATAGGGCAGCTTGACAGCCCACCTGAAGATCTGGATTTATGAGCTGGACAACTGCATTAAAATGGATTGTTCTGGGGCATCCATTAATCCTTTCCCAAACAGAGCAGTTGTGAATGGGACAGGAATCTCTAATTAAGAACATAAGAACGTCTAGACCTTGTGGCTAAGAGCCACTAAT
>NW_015262170.1:0-434 GCF_001447785.1 Gekko japonicus
CTCTGTGTTCACAGCTGGCAAGCAGATGGTGAGCTGCCCAGGTATTTGAGCATCTCTATTTCAGATTCTACGTAATTGACTTCAGCTAGAACAATGGGAAAGGTCTTGATTTTTGCTGGTCACACTTAAGGAAGTTCTTTGGTTTCCAACCTATGCTTTTCTGAAACCCCAGGTTTGTCAGCAAACATTAATTTGAACACAAGAAACTGCTTTATCCCGAATCAGAACATTTATCCTTCTAGCTCAGTAGTGTCAATACTGCCACGTTTCAGGTATCAGGCAGAAAAAGTCTATCCCCTAACAGTTGCTATGAGAAATCCTTTAATTGGAAATGCCACAGATAGAATGTGGGATGTTATGTTATGTGGAGCATTCACTGTATCCCTGAGCTATGGGTTTCCTATGGTTCATGAGCAGTTCTGTTATAAAGGTAC
>NW_015262171.1:0-433 GCF_001447785.1 Gekko japonicus
ATTGTCAAATGAAACAAATTGAAGAAGGCACTGTATCTGGAGTTGGGTAATTCAAACAAACTAGGGTTGTACATTCAGAATGTAACTAATCAAAATCCGAATGTGCTCTATTTGTTAAACCTAGAAAGGTAATTCATCAAAATCAAATTACCTTTGACTTTTGGTTAGGAACTGAATATACCATATTTAAACAGTATTTTTGGCAGCATCACGATGTCTGCACTCTACTTTCCATTCCTGTTCCCAAAGCTGCTTTTAATTTTCCATGTCCGTGAAGTGAAAAGAGAATGGGAAGGGCAGCAATAAGAAAGTGCAACTCCGCAGATGCAATCCTGACAGGCACTGTATCCAGCCATAGGAAGTAGCCCATGTTCACACCAATGAGTTACTCCTTTTGATATTCCATGCCCAGCAAGCATTTCATTCAAGTATA
>NW_015262172.1:0-433 GCF_001447785.1 Gekko japonicus
TTCCGGTCTGCAGCTCAGCGTCTTTAACCACTAGGCCACCACAGCCCCTACATTTCCATTTACCCAGGGGCTAATCGAGAAAACGTATTGGTCTATTGTGCCCCGGCTGGAAACAACCCTTGCATTTTCAATTTTCCGCCATCTGACAGATCCACAAATAATTGACGTGAACAAAATTCCCCTGCGAGCACCCGCGGTCGGTGCAAACCCAGCCATTCTTTTGAGTGGCTTCAATCCCTTTCTCTTTCTTTAAGTAATAGAAGCTGCCAAGTAACCATTTTGTGGACCCTGCATTTAATTTCCCGAGTAGGCCCAGCTTGCGGCGCGTTTTCAATATCGCTCCTGCCCGCCATCAAAGGACAGCCTTTCCTTTGGATGACTTCTCTCTGCTTGCTGTTCATTCTAATAACAACTTCAGGGCTTTTTGTGCCAT
>NW_015262173.1:0-433 GCF_001447785.1 Gekko japonicus
TAACATTAATTAAACCAAAGCATCCTGTTGCTGTTTTTGCAGGCATATGATGCTTCTGAAGGAACAGTATGGCAAACAAGTGATTGTTAATCTGTTACGAAGCAAAGGAGGAGAGGAGGTCCTCAACAGGGCTTTCAAGGTAAAAACAAAGAGCAGCCATCATTTTTGCTGAGTTCCTCTGTGCTCATGGGCCAGCTTCTCATGAAAGGAACAAATCTTTTCATATCAGCTTACAGATTTGATAATGTAATCATGCTTCCTCTAATTAGGATTCTTAAGAGACTGTGAAATTTTGTACAAATAAACTCTAGTCCTCTAGACTTGCGGGAGTAGCCTGTTCTTGTCCCATCTTCACAATTGCCCCGCAGTGTCAGCCATAAATGCCAATATGAGTAAAATACCATTTCCTAAGGAAGAATCATTCTGTTCGTAA
>NW_015262174.1:0-433 GCF_001447785.1 Gekko japonicus
GGGTACCGTGCCGTAGAGTCCACCCTCCAGTGTGTCCCTTTGCTCGGGGCTGGCCACCCTAGCACATAACATGGCCGAAGCCCGTCCTCCACGTTGGTTTCCGAGCTGCCCCTTTGTCGCTTGTCAAGACGTGGAAGAACGTGGGACTCTGAGAACGCCAGAAGGTTGTGTACTCTCTGGTGGGACTGCAAAACCAAAAGGACATTATTTCCTCCCCCCGCCTTCTAATAAACTTTGAGGGATTCACAATAATAAAAACGGTTTCAGAGAATAATAAAGTCCTAACGCTGCGACCCACGGGCGTGCGCCAAAATCGAAGATGTTGCAAAACAACCACATGGATGCAGGAGATGTTTTCGCGACCAGTGCCGACAAATCCACAACAGGAATTCTTCACCCCAAAGTCCAACAACATTCCTGTGTGTCTTTCTTA
>NW_015262175.1:0-433 GCF_001447785.1 Gekko japonicus
GGAAGGTGTCTGACTTTCTGAGGGTTTGCTGCATGCTCTTCAGTTTTTTCTGTCACTAGTAACTCTCAGACTCAAGACGTTGCCTCATTTAACTGACAATCTTAACACTCATAAATATTCTCATTCTCCCATAATCCTCAAGCCTACCTAAATTTATTTGTGTTCTATCTTCTGAATATGACCTGTATCCCAAATCCACGCCAAAAGAATTTTAAACAAATATTTTAAATTTACATTAAATAAAAAAGGCAGAAAACTCCCAAAGAAAAGTATGGTCTTGCTGGTGTTATTGCTAGGATGGAAAAGATGCAACCTCCCAGCAGGTCTTCTTCTTCACCCTCAGTCCTGCAGCCACAGGGCTACTTCTTGTTAGGGCTGCCAAAAGGCCTAGAGGAAAAAAATGCCCTTTAATAGAGGCTTTGTGTGTGAAAAT
>NW_015262176.1:0-433 GCF_001447785.1 Gekko japonicus
TTTTATAACTTTAATAATAAACAACTGTTCTACAAATCTGTGGTAAGGCATATTTTACATTTACACAAGGAGCAATTGCTTGGTTTGTTTTTAAAAATACACTACAGTATTTGATGAAACATTCCTAATAGTCAGAAATAGCCCTCATAAACATTATTATTTCTTATTTATTTTAAAATTCACACTTAGCTTCATAAGGTTCTCAAGACCGATGTAACAATAAAAATCATATAAAAACATCCGAAAACTGACACTCCAGATTCTAATAAATTTCAACACCTATAAAGTCAGAAAACAAGAGATTAGCTGCAGCAGTACAAATGAAAATTCATATGGATAACTCATAGATACACTTGTAGAACTTTTATCAAGTGTCCCCCATCCCCTTTCATAGACTTTTTAATCCCCTTGTCTGTAGTAATAGATGGCCACA
>NW_015262177.1:0-433 GCF_001447785.1 Gekko japonicus
TCTCCACCTCGAATGCAGAGAACCACAAGCCACACCAGTGTAGGCTACACTGTTCCTGTCTAATACTTACGGCTGCCCCCTCCCCCTCCGAGGACCCCATATACTTTACAACAGACATCTAAAAAAAAGGCATCTACTGGGTATCTTAGCACCCTTGCTCATATCTCAGAACTTGGTATTCTGCATGCTCATGCTGACATGTTCGTCCTATACACATGTACGCACCCCTCCCCAATTTTCCCTCTCCATGACCTTTACAGAAAATGTACTTTTTACTACTAATATGCAGTTTACCATTTCACAGCCCCCTCTCCAGACCTGCACCCACTCCCTTCCCCACCTTCTATTATTGTAGCCCCTCCTCCATTACTTCTGGGGTTTGCCAGATAACTTGATTCACATCGTCCTTAAGGGCTGCTTTTGCTGACGGTCC
>NW_015262178.1:0-433 GCF_001447785.1 Gekko japonicus
TATATATATAATTTAATTTTTTTTTTGGCTATATGTACAGACATAAGAACAGTTAGTTTATGGCTTCTCTATGTCTACTCTCTGCGGAAGAGTTTTTAAATGATCCTTAAAACAATGAACGACAATCAAACCAAAATGTTTGTTAATGGTGTATTTAATTTTTGTGTGTGTGTGGCTCACTTGCGGGGATGGGAAGTTCTTTTCTTTTCCTTTTTTTTGGCACTGAACAGCCTGCAAGTTGTGAACAGTGTACTTGTACAGTATGTCTGAGTAGCATTCAATATACAAAACAGTTTAAAGCTACCGATATGCCGTCATTATTGAGCAAGTCCTGTATGCAAGGAATGATGGGACACTGGATGTCACAACCTTTTAGATATTTAAACATCGATCCTATGGATAGTTGGTAGGAGTAAGTACTGTTGGCCAGTGT
>NW_015262179.1:0-433 GCF_001447785.1 Gekko japonicus
TTGTTAATGCTTTGGGGGAAATTGGCATGTCTGACAGTCCTGCCGAAGCTCTGTTGAGCTGTGGAATAAAGAGGTGATCTGAACTGTAGATACAATTATCCCAAAAATATCCTCTAGTCCTAGGAAGAATCCAGAGTTCCTTGGTTTTCTGAACCCTCGGTCTTGATGAAACCTCAGGAATGGTGTCTAAAATGATAGTGGAAGAAGTCTTGTACCAGTGGGGAAAGTCTTGTGAGCAGATATTAGTTAGATGCCAATCCTGCCACCTTTTCACCAACTTCTCTGTCACCTCAGCACGAGCTGAACAGAACTGCTCAGAACTATCCACTGAAGCTGTTTCAAGTAGGTAGTGGCCCTGCACTTTGGCTCCCAAAAGGCTTTTGACTCCTCACTGGCTCACTATGACAGTTCTGCAATACACTTTAATGGTTTT
>NW_015262180.1:0-433 GCF_001447785.1 Gekko japonicus
ACACTGTAGAAAACCAATTTTTACAACTGGGATGAGTATTGATTTTTAGCGCCTCTTCCCACAAAGAGAAGGGGAAACCGGCGACCATTTATACAACAGTGCAATATATCGGAAATACATTATTAATGGCAGCTGTGGAAAAGCTTTGGCTCTTTATTGTCTCTTTCGATTTTAGTGCTCTCCTTTTTCTCTTCCTCTGCTGCTTCCCCGTCTTCCCGCATCCTCTCCTTTAAATGGACAATTCTCCTTTAGAATTGTCAAGCTCCGTTGGCTTTTGAGATAAAGCCCTTGTTGTTTTCAAGACAGTGGCTGCCCCGTTCAGCCAAAAGGCACTTCCAACAGTGCAAGTGCATCAGAGATCCTTTGGGCTCATGCTGTCTACCCATCTAGCTTGAGCCACTTATGGCACATTACCACAGTGCTCTAGTGGCTG
>NW_015262181.1:0-433 GCF_001447785.1 Gekko japonicus
GACCTGCTGCCCCACCCACTCCCGGCTGCTACAGATCCTTGCTGTCGCCACTGGGCCTGGGACTGTTAGCACACACCGTCTCCCCCTGGGCAGGCCCTGCTTTCCCAGAGTGGGCTGCTCAGAGCTGCTTGGTCGGCCTTTCGCTTCCAGCAGGTCCTTCCTTGGGGCTTTCCTCAGGCAGTGTGCCTCGTGGCCTAAGGTAAGCAGGTCCCCTCACTGGCCTGCCCCTGTCACGTGGGCATTGCGGACGGTAATTGAGAGGGGTGCTGATTTCCTTCAGGATAATCTCAGTTATGCCACCCACCTAGGACTGGTCATTATTGTTTTTGGAACCTAAAGAAAAGGCTTCGCTGGTCAGGGGATGGCATTTCCCCAGCCCTGTTTGTGATTCTGTAGTTTCAGGAGAAATAATGGCTGCGGTCACACGGAGCAT
>NW_015262182.1:0-433 GCF_001447785.1 Gekko japonicus
ACAAAATCACAGTGCTTCAAAAATATTGTTTATAGTATGTTAGTCTAGTCAAATCCACCATATTCTGTAAAGCCATTCCAAGACTATGAGGCTGTCAGTACATTTCTAGTAAGTTGCAATGCATGTAGACACAGCCGTTATAGACTGAACACCACTCTCAACAGATTCTGTTCTGTTCTCGGTATAGGCAGCCTAAAGTTGAAAAAAACCTAGTAAATGTTATAATGAAGTAATCTATATAGATATAGCACAGTGTAATCCTAAACAGAAAAAAGTCAATGATTTAGGAAATACTTAGGGTTGTAGTTATAGAAAGCAATCCTTAACAGGTCCACCCAGAAGTAAGTCCCAGTTTATTCAGTGGAGCTTTCTCGCAGGAAAAATATTTGTAGGAATGCAGTTGAAAGACACAGAGAGGGGAAAACAAACTTGA
>NW_015262183.1:0-433 GCF_001447785.1 Gekko japonicus
TTATCATAATCTTGATTGAACAAACTGAAGAAAGGTGAAACATACAAAACTTAACCTGGATTCATGGTAACAGATTTTGGTTATAAGTGTAGCATTGTTTTCCCTCAGTTTCTCATTTCTTACCAATGCTTCCTCAATCAATAACATCAGCCTATGTGAGTGGGAAAAGTAATATCAGATTGTTACAGCATTGCACTGTTACTCAATTTCTGGATTATTCCTAAATCACTCTGGGTTTTACTCACTCCCCACCCCCAAGCTAGCATGTCTGCTATTGTTTATCTCAGGATGAAGATGAAGATTCCCTATTCTATTAGTAATTGCTTTCCTCAGTTTCAATTAACTTCACACTGTTGTCAACTGCTTAGGTACATGAACAAATTATAGGATGAAGTGAGTTGAGAGAGATGTAGTTTCAGAGTCTGAAAACATG
>NW_015262184.1:0-433 GCF_001447785.1 Gekko japonicus
AATATACCCTTGTACCTATTTTATCTTTTGAAATTTAGGGTATGCCTTTCCAGTTTTTTAGCATACACATGCCACCAGTGCTGTTCTATTCTACTGTATACACACACATACCAGGTTAAAGTTTACATGCTTTGAAAAGGGTTTACAGATATTCATGGGGAACGGTCTGCAATGACTGTTACCTAAATGGATCCTCCAGGTTCAGAAAGTGTGCACCATTGGTACTAGTTGCCTGGCAGAATACATGGGAGAGCAATTGTCTTCATGCGCTGTTGTAAACTTTCTGGAATAACTTGGCTGGAAAATAGGGTGCTGGATTAAATGGACTTTTGATCTGATCAAGCAGCAGCGGTTTGTTTTGTTCCTGCTCAGGGCTGATTTCACCAGAGCTTGGAAGCTAAGTTGGGTTGGCCCTGGTCAGTGTTTGGAAGGG
>NW_015262185.1:0-433 GCF_001447785.1 Gekko japonicus
AAAAACTAATGCCATGGTACTTTCATTGACTTTTTGGGTGCCTCAAGACTATAGTTCTGACTGCTTCAGAATAACACCAATACTGCTCTGGAATGCTAGTAGAATAAATCATGACTTACCAAAATGCATAAACCAAAAGACTGGGCAGTGTCTCATTTGAGGAATATGAAGGGAAAGAACTCATTTGGTGAACTGCCATTTCATCACAACCCAAGTAATCTGTAGTGACAAGGATAATTCATTTGGGTAAGAGTTAACGGGATCATGTTAAACAGAAGTGAGCTGCTTCGGTGTGTTTTCGCCTCGCTCACCTTTGAGCAAGTAATTTTCTTTCAACATCTAGAAAATCAGAATAATGACCTACCTCAACGAGTAAAGGCAAAAAGGAAGGGATATAATAAAGCATTCTGCCAATTAAAATACTCCCCCCCCC
>NW_015262186.1:0-433 GCF_001447785.1 Gekko japonicus
ACTCAGCTTAGAGGGAGCACTGATCGCAGCTGCCTGGAGGTCACTAAATAAAGCGCGCCTACATAGAGGAACGGGAAGCTGGCAGCCGGGCACCAGCCTTCTTTACTCAGAAGTAAACCTCGTTTTATTCAGTGGGGCTTGACCCCCGACTCACGGTGCACAGGACGGTTGAAGCCTGCTTTCAGAATTCAACCAAAATTACGCTTCATCACCCTGGTAAATCTACACAGCCTTAATCAGTTGGCGCAGATTTCGGTGCGCTTAAGAAAGACCCTTCGGGCACCTACCCCGTCTAGGTGGGGAAAGGGGAAGTGGGCAGAGGAGGGGACGCAGCTCTGTGGCAGAACAGCTGCTTTGCCCGCTAAAGGGAGTGTCCAGTTAAAAGTTCTGAAGCCCAAGTCCCCGCTGCAGTGTTCCCTCTAAGCTGTGGAGT
>NW_015262187.1:0-433 GCF_001447785.1 Gekko japonicus
CCTGTGTAAGACCAGGCTTCCTTCCTCTAATTGGCAAATGAGATATTACGTCTGCAAAGGCTTTAAGTGAGTACACAGTGCGTGCCGTGTTCCAGGAGCGCCTTCTGTACATCATGTGATGTTCCTGTGGGGAAAGAAACCCAGAGCCTTGAGGCTGGGGAAATGGCAAAGGGAGAACAATGGATGATTTCCAACCAATGGAACACTCTGCAGTGAAGAGTGTGTTTCCATTTATTATAAGTGCCCAGTTATTAACAATTCATCACAATATATTACCAGAGGCCCTACCCTGGGCACTCAAAGCACTTCCTCCCCAGTCCCTCCGTTTCTGGGATTCCCTAAAGCATTAGCTGAGTGGATTGGTAGGAATTCTGCCATTCTTCTCCTCCATACAGCAGCGGAGAGAGAGATTTCTTGCTCCTGTCTCCATTTC
>NW_015262188.1:0-433 GCF_001447785.1 Gekko japonicus
GCCCTCGCCTGCCCGGCTTCTTTTCACCTTGGCGTCCTCCGGTCCATGCGTGGAGTTGGTTTGTCAGCGGATGGGGGGCGGGCGGGAGAGGAGCAGGCGGCGGGTTTCCCTGCCTCCTGCCCAACTTGTCTAAAAGAAGCCCTTTCTGTTGACCGGGATCTGTCAGGTCGCTGTTTGCAAAAACCAGCTTGCCCAAGGTTGCATGGGGGGTGGGGAGGGTAACGTGTTTACCTATTTTTTTCTTCCCATCCCCAAATTAACTGGCCGTAATATTTTTTTTTAAATTTCCCCCCCTTTTTTCTTTTTTCTTTTTATTTTCCAAGAAGAAACACCTATTCAACACACATCAAACCAATACACCGTAAAGACAATCATAACAAACAACATACAACATTTATACTTTACCCCCTCCCCCCATGTGAGGATATAGGTT
>NW_015262189.1:0-433 GCF_001447785.1 Gekko japonicus
AGTTACAAGGAAATAAAGTTAATTATTCTACCCAGCATTGTTCAGTAGGAGGTCAACCCAGTTTTTCTTCCAAGGTCAGAGTGCTAAGCTTTGGGATGGCTGGCAGGTGCCTGGGTGCTTGACACTTTACAGTAATTTACATCCCATTTAATTTAATTCAAATTTAAGTTAAATGGGTTTAAGCACGGTTGATTACTTGTATTTTAAGGTTTTGTTATATTTGCTTGGGCCAGCAGTGCCCCATGTAGCCTTTATGCCTGCTAATTTTTCCTATGACTGAGGAGGATGACCTGTGTCAATGCCCACTGTACTATCTTTGTTTCTCTTTTTAACCATTCCCTTCCTCTCAAGGAATTCTGGGAACTGTGGTTCTAGAAGGGGTGGCTAAGAGGAAGAAGGATATGCTGTCAAGTCACAACTGACTTACGGCGAC
>NW_015262190.1:0-433 GCF_001447785.1 Gekko japonicus
CTAGGTATGCCACTGTTTGTCCACCAAGGTCCCATAACGTCAGGAATGATCTTTTCCTAGGGCATGCGGTGGATGCAGGGAAAATCCACATGCCTTCTGCTGACTGTTGATTGGATCCAGGACTTAACGGGCTATTTTTTTAATGCAGTCTGATCTCACACCTCTCTTTTGCCTCTTGGTTTTCAGCTACTAGACACAAAATCAACAGACAGGAAACAAACCCTTTTGCACTATATATCAAACGTCGTGAAGGAGAAGTATCAGCAAGTGTCACTTTTTTACAATGAACTCCATTATGTGGAGAAAGCTGCTGCAGGTAATGAGTCCGTAGTTCACTTTCCACAGAGGTTCACATAGATTCCGTGCTTATCTTAATGCAACAATAAATTATACACCCCCCAGTTAGTAGTGAAGGGATCTGTTTTTAAAAAGG
>NW_015262191.1:0-433 GCF_001447785.1 Gekko japonicus
GCCGAGCTGTTCTGAATAAAAGTACTGCTGCCTCTCTGTCGCTCAGTGTTTCTTGTTTTCTGAGACCGATGGCTAAGACTTTGATTTGACCCCTCTGATACACAGAAGAAAGAAACAGCTAATCTCGCAGTGACGCTAATCCTTTTTGTCCCACAGAGCAAGAGCTTGGATCTGGGGCTGGTATTTTTCACACCTTTTGGCCAGGACGGTTGCTCCGTCTCTCTGGTTACAGGGCTCCTAGATTTCAAAGAGCATCAGGCAGCTGTCCAGTGTCCTCTGTCCAAAATTAAAAAGTGACATAGAATGTTATGGCATACAGAAGCATTGCCTAGTAATAAGGAAAGCTGCTCAGAATTAGAGGGTGAGAATTTCCAGTGTCAAGGGACAACTTGTACTGCTTCAGGCATGCCTTGAAGCAGGAGACGGGGGGGGG
>NW_015262192.1:0-435 GCF_001447785.1 Gekko japonicus
GAATCCGGTATGCTGTTGGCAGCCAGTGCTATGCTTTCAGGGCTGATACCGATGAACTCTCTCCTCCTCCCCACAGTTCGAGGAAGAGCAGCGCAAGATGGAACTAGAGGAACGGCGGCGGTTTCCCTTGGAACAGCGGCTGCGGGAGCACATCATCGGGCAGGAGAGCGCTATAGCAACCGTCGGAGCGGGTAAGGGTCCGTCCCGTTCGATTAGCCCGTTGCTCCACGGAGGCCTTCCGAGAAGCAAAAAGCAGGTCTCCATCACACCAACGGGGCGGCCTATGCCTGACTCACTTGCAGTGGTTCTGTGCAAGCAGTCAGAAATGTATGCAGTGTATTCCGAGCATGCCCCAGAGCTCAGCCTGTCACGGGAAACTCTGTTCCGTTCTTGGGAAATACGTTTCTTGTGAGCTCCCGTCTCTAGTTCCAGCTC
>NW_015262193.1:0-433 GCF_001447785.1 Gekko japonicus
GCTGGGTGGTGTGTGATATCACTTCCAGTTATGTGATCAGAAGTGACATCACATCATGGCTGTGATGGCATCCCCCTTCTTGGAAGGGGGGGGGCAGTGGCAGGAGACCTAGTCCTCCAAGAACTGTTCCTGCTCTTATTCCAGCCACTGCCAGAAAGGTCATTCCTGAGATCTCACAGAAGAAACAGCTATGTGGGTCAGCAGGCTGGAGTGAGGATTGACTAAGGAACATCCCTTTTCTTCAGTGGAGCTGTGCTTAGAGAAGGCGGAGCCATTTCAACCCCTACTTGTTGCTTCTCCATATCTGCTTTCCTAAGTTGATGCTCTCAGAACATGTGGAGAAGCAACTTCATGGGGAAGAAGAGAAGGAAATGAATCAAGGAATGCAGCAAGAAGTACCATAAATCTGCAGAGAGGCGGTAGCTTCACTTGC
>NW_015262194.1:0-433 GCF_001447785.1 Gekko japonicus
GGGAAGACTCACCGGCTCCTGAGGTCTGGCAGCCCCGTCCGATTGGCTGAGCAGGTACTGAAGTCTCTTCTCGGCGCTAAGCTGGTCTGACAGCAGCTGGGAGAGGTATTTCCTCTTAATGGACCCCAGCAGGACACGTGATTCTGGGGGGGGCGGAGGGGGGGTGAGAGAGAGAGGCTCTGAGCAAGCCCAGCAGTGGGGCTGGGGGGTCTCCTCCGGTTCGGGGCCTCCCGTCTGGTCTGGCCTGAGCGTTACCTTCAGAGTCCACCAGGGGGAACTGTTTGAGGGTGGAGCCGTTGAGCAAAGCCCGGAGGTCCTTGTATTTGCTTTCTCGGGTCAGATATTTGAGATCCGTCACCATGAAGTCCTCGGCATAAATACTATGGCCTCTGGGAGGGGGAAAGGGAGGCGTGGAATGGGCCAGGGGGACCCA
>NW_015262195.1:0-433 GCF_001447785.1 Gekko japonicus
GTTTTGTTTTGTTTGTTTTTTAAAAAAAGGGCTAGACAAACTTTGCAAGTAATCGCCACAGGCAGAGCACAATTCCCATCTGCCAAGAATAGCAGCTAGTGCCAGAAGACAGTTTGGTTCTTGCTTGGACTTGGGGCTTTTCTTTGCTGGGAACTGACAGCTATAAATAAGCTGAGCAACAACAACTATATTTAGTCTACAGGATGCGGAGAAGTAAAAACCCTGTGTCCCAGAAAATTAGTGAAGGGGGGGATGGAAGAAGCCAGCAATTCCATATGAACACGTGGAGCTGCTTGAGCCAAATCAAGAGTCCATGTAGCGACCGTTACCACATGGGTTATTTGCCTCAGGTTCAATGCTGTTGGGAAGAGAGGTTTTCTTCCTGTTTCCCTGTTGCATGCCTGCCAGGTTTCCCAACCCTGCTTTGCTGCAA
>NW_015262196.1:0-434 GCF_001447785.1 Gekko japonicus
GTCTCTACCACTGTAGGTCCTCCTACAAATGAGCTTTCCAACATGCAGATGTCAAGGCAGCTGATCGCAAGCTCCCTCTTTTACTATGCGTAGTCCCCAAACATCTGCATGAAGCATCATGCGTGTTCCACCAGAAAACACCGTCACTGGTGGGCTGTGGTCACAGACACTAAATCATCTACTTTCAATGCTTTTCAACTGGATTGTACCAGTTCACACAGTAAAAATCCAGTTGGAAAGTGCATTGAAAGTGGGTTGAAAGTGGATAATTTAGTGTGTGTGTGACCGCAGCCTCAAGGTATTTTGAAACCCTGCAAAGAGTTAAAATTCATGGCATTTCATGGTGACTATGAACACCATAGAACCATAAATACTCTAGAGTCCTAGCCTTATACAAATTCCTATTTCTAAATTTTCATACCAGAGTAAATTTT
>NW_015262197.1:0-434 GCF_001447785.1 Gekko japonicus
TGTGCTAATTTGCATGTCAGCCTCAGTCACTTATAAAATGAGGGCAGGGGAGGGTCTATATTCTCATAAGATGAATGAAGTGAAGCCTCCCTCCTTCGCTGCTTAATCTTGTTGTGCTCCTTTCAGCAGCCCTGCAGTGGTCAGTAAGTGGACTGAGTGGACTTGTGAGCTAGGCACATGGGTGGCAAAGGCATCAGATGGCTATTTGGCAGGTGACTCACTACGCACAGACCCATACACATAGCATCAATTTTGCATGGTAATGCTCTTGCATCACCAAGTTCACAGCATGCACTACCAATCATGCCCTACACCTCATTTTAGTGTTTTTCTTCTTTTTTTTCCTGCTGGAAGCAACATGCTGGTCCACCCAGCTGACAGATCAGGCAAAGGTCACTGAATTTCCACAGTCTGGGGCAAGTGATGCTCTGTAT
>NW_015262198.1:0-433 GCF_001447785.1 Gekko japonicus
ACCTTCAGTCACACGGTGGAGATTCTTATGCTGTAGTGGCAGCTACTGTCAAAGCAACATTTTTGGACAGCCAATCGAAAGCCTGCTGGGCAGGTGCCCCATTTGGCCCCATCTACTTTCTAAAAACACTTAGCGTGCGTCCGAAAAGGTGTTAATGGTCACTATGGTGCTCATGGGCACTATGTTGGAGACCCATGCTCTAGGACAGGCTATGCAATTGATATGATCCAAGATTGTATTGAACTAAACTGTCTTCCATATCCTCTGTTGCCTTTACAGGAGACTCACAAAGAAGGCTGTGATATCAACAACACCCCACTCTGCTTAGAAGTTATTGCTACTGCTTTCAGTGGAATTTATTTCCATATGTTGCAGCATTAGGTTCTGGAAATATATTTTGATAACTATAACATGCATGTTTGGCTCATAACAT
>NW_015262199.1:0-433 GCF_001447785.1 Gekko japonicus
GGGGGGGGGGGAGGAATTATCCTTTCACATCAATCACACCTCAACCCTTTGAACTCCGTGTCTGTTCACAAGCTCAAAGCAAGGGGGTTTGCCTGGAAGTGTGTGATCTCACTGGGCTGCCACAGAAGATAATGCACACTCCCCAAACAGCCCTGCCCCTAGCTCTAGCTATTAATCCCTCGGCACTTACCCCCTGCAACAGCTGCACAGAGCTCACCTGGCCAGCAGGGAAGTGGCAGAAACCCCCACTCCCCATGGGCACATGTACCGTCCTACAGTCAATATTGTGATACTTCCCTCTCTATGATGCACTGTCAGGAAAACCACTGTACAAGGTCACTTACCTGTTCTCCTGCTGCCCCTCTGCCCATATATGCCTTCTTCAAAGACCCTTGATCTTTTTTGTGATACAAATGACATGTTCACAGCTTTG
>NW_015262200.1:0-434 GCF_001447785.1 Gekko japonicus
AAAAAAAAAGAGCAGGCGGCAGCTGGCGCCGGCAGCACAGAACATGAAATTCTCTTTTCTTGCTGTGCTTATTACCAAAGCCACATGATCAAAACGCGGCTAAATCAGGCTCCAAAACACCCTCCCGCTCACCAAACGGAAAAGCCAAAAACACAAGGGCAGAAAAAGAAAGGTTCAAAACAAGGCTGCTTGACAACCCTCTAGTCTTCAGGCAGAGAAATGGAAAGCTTGAACTCGTTTCAGTACGAATCCAAACTCTGCTTACTACGTTCGCGTAAAATATAGGGTGCCCCATTTCCTTTTCCCCAAATAGATTCTTCTCCTAGATTTGTTGGCATAGCATCAACAGAATATATGGCAGTGCCCTGACACTATCACATTATCAGTGTTGCAACGCCAATCACAGCTGGTTCCCTCTAAGCTGAGTTAGTGTG
>NW_015262201.1:0-433 GCF_001447785.1 Gekko japonicus
ACAGTAGAGGAAAGCAGGGTATAAAACCCTACCCTTCTTTTTCATGTATGTAGGTTACTGCTGGATGTGATAGGATAGGAACACCTAATACAGGCATAAGACAAGAACTAGAACAGAGCTTCTCCTTTGTAAACCAGGTAGCTGGGAAAGGAGGTGTTGTGGCCTAAAGGAAGTTACGGGTGACTGAAGCTGACCCATGGCATGAGATTATGAAAATCTCTGTTAAAATAATTTATGAAGTTTAATACTTAAGCTTAGCTTAAGTTATTGTAAATAAGTAGCCGTAAGCTCACTGACAATGCCACATTAACTGTGGGGTTGAAGATTTGTCCACTATGTAGAGAGGTGACTATGAAGTATGATAATGTAACTTCTTGCACTCCTGTTTGTCAGTACAACCCAAATCTCCTTTTGGCAGCACTATATATGGTAG
>NW_015262202.1:0-433 GCF_001447785.1 Gekko japonicus
GTTTTTAGTGTCAGATTTGTGTCCATTTATTTTTTCCATAGGGACTGACTTGTTTGTCTTATGTAGCAAGAAGGGTACTGTGGATACATGATGGCATGTATCTTTTGGGAGGATAAGCTCCAAATAATATAACTGATTTTATTAGTCCCTGCAATAGTATTATCTGAGCATATATTGGAGCAAAGTTATCCTGGTTTGTTGTGCAGTCTGTTTACTGAATTTGTGTGTCTGTTAGCTGGTCCCTTGTTGTTGGTAAGATGCTGTTTTAGGTTAGGGGTCTATGTGTGTAAGCCCCTAAAGGCTTGCCATCCAAGGTCTGTATGAGAGAAGTATTATTATTAAGGTTGGGCTCCAAATCACAAATGATATGTTGGACTAATTGGAAGCAGAACCTGTAGGTGACTACCAATGCTCCCTCTAAGTGGAGTCTTGT
>NW_015262203.1:0-433 GCF_001447785.1 Gekko japonicus
CTCCAGAGAGATTTCTGGATTTTCATTCAGCGCTACCAATTCCATCCAGACCCATAATAAATTGAAGGTTCAACAATAACTTCTGAAACAAGGTTAATAATAAACATAAGTTCGTTTCGATATGGTAGTATTAACATATTCTTTACATAGTCAAACAAATTGATACTTAAGGCTAAAAGGCAATCCCCAAGCATTAACTTTGGACCCTTATAATTAAATTGCTTTATATTAAATCAAATACTTCCCAAATATATGTTGAAGTTCATGGGTTCTTCATTCTTCTATTCCTTCTGTCCCTAATTGTACGCCATCTTGAGGTAGTCTGGTCTAGAGGCTGTGGATGAGGATCCAGTCGGAGGTCTTGTGGTAGTTGCAGTTGAAGCTCTTGCAGAAGTTTCAATCCGGAGTCTAGGTCTGTGGCGTGCAAAATAGT
>NW_015262204.1:0-433 GCF_001447785.1 Gekko japonicus
ACACTGACATGACCTCAAGAAGCCATGGAAACAGAAGAGCTTGGTGCCTAGCCTAAGACTGTACAGGGAGTCCATGGCTTGCCATCTTGGTTTTACAATCTGATTTTACACACTTACATTCAGAAATGCTTCCCATTTGTTTTAGAATGCAGATGGTATTTTATTTGTATATTTAAAACTTTTTAACCTTTCCTTGGAACAGCTTACAACAATAGGCAAGTTGGCACAGGAAAATCTACAGACACAAAGGCCAACAATATTGGCCAGTGATATATATGTATATCCATAGTACACATTACACATCCTAATGGTACACAGTACAAATCCATTTTAGGTCTGTTTTAGATCACTCCAACAAACCAAATGGAGCATCAGAGAAATCCCCTCAGAAAATGCAGCCTTAAATACTTTCCACAAGAGTGGAAGGGATGGA
>NW_015262205.1:0-433 GCF_001447785.1 Gekko japonicus
CGTCCAAGTATTTTGGCTCAAGTGATTTGTCGTAGATCAAGTCATCAGATGTCAAGCCAAGTGACGTGACTGGCTATTTTCCAGGGCTTAAAACTGTATGACCAGTTATGTAATTAGAATGTTTTGAAATCATTCCATTTGGGATATCCTTTCCCTTCTGGTTTCTCCTTCTCTAGGGCACACTTTTAGAAACAAACAGAGCGTCCAGCTTGTGTTTTCAAGCCGCTCAGAAATATTTCAGAGATCTCATTTGTCCCAATATGCACCGTGTTGCACACAACCCTATTTTAGAGGTTGAAATAAATTAGCACTATTTATGTTCTTGGTTGTACGAAATTGGCCACAACAGCATGTTTTCATCATTCATGCCATTCTGCCCGGAACTCAACATATATCACAAATATATAGCCAGCTAAATCATATTCTGCAGTGG
>NW_015262206.1:0-433 GCF_001447785.1 Gekko japonicus
CACTACACCAATCCACTCAAAATTCCAGTTCATAGAGGCAATGCGGAGCTCACGGAGCATTGGGTTGGCTTAGTGGGGGTGGTGGTGGCCAGGAGCAAACCAGGAGGTGAAAATGGCCCTGAAGCCAGTCAAGCCAAGCTGGCCTCTGTGGAGCTAGAAGCAGGGATCGCTAAGCTCAGTAGTCCAAACAGTAGCTCACCCACTGCTTCTTCCTGAAAACTGCAGGAAAAGACAGCTAGTGAACTGGCACCAATTACCTTTGCTGATTAAAGGTCTGAGCCGACTGGCCTCTGAATCTCTGGGAGAGTTGCTAGAACTTGGTTATGCTTGCTCCATGCCACCGGTAGTCCTCTAGGGCAGTGGCCTGTCAGGAAATTTCCCCGTAAGTTCAGTGGCTGGTCCACATCTGGGAATCCACTTAGTGATAGAACCC
>NW_015262207.1:0-433 GCF_001447785.1 Gekko japonicus
GGGGGGGGGCAAACCTCCTGGGCACAGAGGGGGAAAAACCTTGTAAAACAGTGGGGGGCCAAAAGGCAAAGGTGCTTCTATGCAAAGTTCAAAACTGGATACAAGCGCCATCACCGTTCACAACTAGTAGTCAGTGGAGAATCCTGACCATTTGTGTCTAATACCTGTTGTGCAAGAGAACCCTGTAGCCAAGATTAATCCCTACGTGGACAGAGTCAAGGTGTCCTCAAATTCAAATCCAGACGCTGCACACTGGAATCTTCCTGTGAAGTTTCCCTGCTGAGTCATGGTGCCCCTCGGGCCACCGACAGCATCCCTGACAGACAGGAACGTTCTCCCGCTGCCTTCTGGGTATCAGATTTTGTGTCCAGCGCCTGTTTGCCTACAGCAGAGGTCCCCAACAAGGGTGCCCATCCAGTGTCTTCAGAAAAGC
>NW_015262208.1:0-433 GCF_001447785.1 Gekko japonicus
CTTCTCCTGAGGAGTCCTCTTCTCTTGAGTCCTCACTGAGCCCTGACCGACCCATGACATAGCTTAACAAATACCCTTTCTCCTTCAACAGTATTAACAGGTCACACTGAAGGCCAAACTCCACAGGGGCAGCTCAAGGTGTTTAGCCATCCTAAGCTCTCTTCTCCCATGCTGCCCCAGTGACCCTAGATGAGCACCATTGGGGAAGCCCTTGAAAATTCATGATGGCAGTAGGGGAGGGAGGCCACATGCTTCCTCACTGCAGTCCACCTTGCCCCCAGGCCCTGCACCAGTGATATGGGTCATGAACGCCTCCTCCTCTGCCTTCCTTGCTGACTTGAGGCTGTTGGGTCTGCTTGGGCATCATACCAACCATGCATAGGAGGTCCATGCTTGCTCTCCAGACATTTTCTTTAACATTAAAATGGACCCA
>NW_015262209.1:0-433 GCF_001447785.1 Gekko japonicus
GTGAGCTGCTTTCAGTTATGCGCTCTGTTACAAGGCACTGAATGCAGACGCCACTGGTGCACGTTTGAAAGGCGTCTGGCTGTCCCAGATGTGGGAGTCCCGCCTAGCTGCATAGCTCCGCCTCTTCACGGGCACTGGCCAATCCCATGCTCAGTCTCTCAGTCAGACTAGAATGTTGGAAAGTGGCTTTTAATGATATGGACTTGGGAAAAGTCTGTTCTGAAAGCAACGCAAAAACGGGTTTTCTAGGCACAGCAACCACAAACTTAACTGAATGGCAAATCGTTCTCGGGGGTAGAAATTTGGAGATAAATAACAATCATTCCTTTGCAAGGCGCCCTCAATGAGTTAACTCTCCTTCAAGTCCAACAGCCACCACTAAGAATCAAATCGCTGCATGGCCTCACCCCAGTTTGGTGTTGTGGTTAGGAGC
>NW_015262210.1:0-433 GCF_001447785.1 Gekko japonicus
AAAAAAAGAGTTAAATGTAAAAATTTTAAAAGATCAAATTACACATACCCTGGAGCCAGGAGTTCAAAAGCTGCCACCTTCTTTACTCTCTCAAAAGGCAACAGGAAGTTCCTCTTACTCAAAGTTAGTTGTAATGAGAGATTACCCAAGAGGAAACTGGTGGTAAAGTCATAAGAAGGCAAATGAAAGGAGTAAGCTGGTTGGCATAACAACAACCCAAAGCCAGTTTGATCAAATTAGGATCAAGAGAGAGCCTGGGGAAGAGTTCATTCAAGATCTCATGGAAGCCACTAGTTTACATAACCTACCCATAACCTAAGTGTACTCAAACAATCATCATTCAGGGCCCTAGCTAACACAATTGCATGTATACAATCTGTAAGCAAAAGACATAATTGTCTTTAGTTTATACACAGGTTGCCCTTAAGAGCAT
>NW_015262211.1:0-433 GCF_001447785.1 Gekko japonicus
GGGCAGGATATAAATAAAATCTCTTCTTCAGAGAAAGGCCTGGGGCAGAGTGCTGTAGACTGCAGACTGTATATCCCGTACAGTCTGTTGCTGTAAACAGGCTCCAACTATGTAATTTTTGCTTTAAACATGGGCTGTGCTTCACATCGGGTTGGTTTTCCAGATCTCTACGAGTCAAATACCTATTGCATTGGCTTTTTGGATGTCCCACTCTGTCGACTGTACTGATTTATTTTATGTAACCCAGCTTGAGCCACAGTGGAAAAGGTGGGCTATACAATAAGTCTCTACATTGGCTCCAGACACCAGCCGCATTGATGTGAACTCAGAGATGAAAACAGAGCCAGGACTTGGGTCCAGGCTTTTCATACAGATAACAGTCTTTCAACTGAACACAGTATGTTTCCAGTAAGGTAAAGGTAAAGGTTCCTTT
>NW_015262212.1:0-433 GCF_001447785.1 Gekko japonicus
TATAAATCCAATGTTTTCTCTTCTTCTCTAGCAGCCGTTGCCTATTCTCTTTGGAACACATGCATTTGCTCTAGAAGAGCTAGACAGAGTAATGAGGTTTCAGTCTTGGCGTGTTTTGCAATTCAGCTAACATCGACCTTACTCTTGAGCGCTGGAGCTTCCCTGCACTGCCCCTTCAGGGAGTTCTACCTGTCACCTTGGTTCTTCCTGTGGTTTGAAATGAATTCATCATCTGAGCAGCACAGACGTTCCTGTGAGCTACTTAAAGGCACTGAATTACTTCTCATATGGGAATTGGCGTGACATTCACTTCATGCTGCATGTTTAGGGACATTTGACCTGGAGAGCATGGCTGGATGGGGAAGGGGGGAAGCCAAGTGAGAGCTACCGCAGAGGTGGCCATTGTCTTGAGAGCCAGTTTGGTGCAGTGGTT
>NW_015262213.1:0-433 GCF_001447785.1 Gekko japonicus
CCATTGTAGTTCCCATATGCTGATGTGGCATCTAAGTTATGGAACCTCCTTCTGAGGGAGGACCATCTTTTTCTTTTCCTGTTAGCAACCACCTGAGAGTAGCCAAAGCAACACATTTTGAAAGAGCGTTTGGGGTGTCTTGAATTCTTGGTTTGATGGCTTAGTTTAAGGGGCTCCTGCTGATTCCTTATTAGTTCTATCCTGACTGGCCTTTGTTGCTGTCTTTTTGATGTTGTTTTAATGTGTTTTTAGTCTGGATCTCAGTGGTTCTCTTGCTGCCTTGCCTTGATGATTTTAATTGAAACACAAGATATAAATAAACAATATACCAGTGTTTCTATCAGTTTCTGTATTTCATTTGTTCAGGCAGCATTGATGGTTCTATCTTCCTCACATTTTATCCTCACCACATTCCTGCGAAATGTGACTGGCC